>NC_056744.1:1198800770-1198923270 GCF_019279795.1 Protopterus annectens
GTGACAATGTTGACTCCATAAACTTTTTAAGTACCACTGAAGTTTCCTCATATGCAGTCTTGCATATGGAATTAGAAGAATGTAGGAGGCCATGAACCCCAAGGCTTGCAGTATTTGCCTTGCAGATAGCAGGGTTTTTGTGGCCACCAGTTTGAAGTAAGTCACCAAAATGAATTTGCTTTTCTGGCATAAGGATAGCCATCTGGGCAGTTGTATTCAAGCTTGGACACAGGAAAGCAATTTTTTGAGAGGGTACCAGTTGAGATTTCTTTTCGTTTATGGTGTACCCTAGACAGGTTAGAACTCTTTTTACAAATGCCAGATGTTTTTGAAGAATGGCCTGGTTTTCTGCCTGAATTAAACAATCGTCCAGGTATGGACATATTTGAATATTTCTTTGCCTACAAAATGCAATTACTGGATCCAGGCACTTTGTGGATACCCTGGGCACAGTAGACAAGCCAAAGGGCAGTGCAGAGAACTGATAATGCATGCAGCCTGTTTTGAAGTGTAGGTATCTTCTGCAAGATTCTCTGATTGGGATATGCAGGTAAGCCTCTTTTAAATCTGGAGTTGTCAACCAGGCATCCTTGCCTAGCACAGGAAGTAACTGGTGAAGAGTCAGCATCTTGAATTTTGGAATGTTCAGAAAGGTGCTTAGAGTAGACAGGTCCAGAACTGGATGCCATGATTTGTCTTTTCTGTGTACCAGGAAAAGTCTGGAATAGAAGCCTTGTCCCTTTTCCTCTTCTGGTACTAGTTGAATTGCCCCCATGTTTAAGAGGGAAAGTACTTGTTTCTGCGCCTCTGCCCACTGATTTGGGGGCAGGTCTGGCCATCCGTTTGGAGTTGGCAGCGTGTGGAAATGAAATCTGTATCCCTGGGACACTATATATTTAAAACCCATTTGTCCTGGGTTATAAGTTGCCAGTTTCTTGAATGAAGAGCCAGTTTTCCCCCCAAAGGGGTGGCTAAGAGGCAAGTCCTTGGTAATTTTAAAGGGAAGTCATTGAGACTGTTTACCATAGGGTGCTGTCTTGCTGTTTCCAGATTTGGAAGTGGAAGCACCCCATTGCTTAGTTCGGAAAGTCCCTTGGGACTGAAACCTGGTGCTTTTGAAATGTCTGGGTTTGGCTGTAGTGGCTCTGGAAGGAGCGGGAAAGGACCAGTTCTTAGTAGGCCAATGCCTACTAAATCTAGGAGGTTGTACCTGTAAGAAATCTTTCACAGTTTGCATAGATTTAGCTTTATCTTCCATCTTTTTTAGAACATCTTCAGCCTTGTTGCCAAACAGGCGGTCCTGCTGTAAAGGTGTATCCAAAAGTTTTGCTTTAACATGATCAGGCAGAGATTGCTCCGTAAGCCAAGCAAGCCTTCTAAGCACAGACCCAGTAACAGCAACCCTGCAAGAGGCCTCTAAAGAATCAAAAACACATTACAAAGTATGTTTGCCAACTTGTTCAGCTGAATGCAATAATCCTGCAAATCTTTATTCTCCACACAGTCAGAAATCAACATCATTTTCTGTTTAAGCAGTCTCATGACATGCTGTTGATATTTTAGCATATGGAATTGACAGTTTAAAGCCCTGATTGCTAAGGTTGCAGAAGTATAAACCTTTTTACCCCATCTATCCATCGCCCTGGAGTCTCTATCAGAAGGGGTAGAATTTTTAGCAGGAGAAGCCTTAATGCCCTTAGGCCCCTGAGAAATGGTTTCAGGATCCACAACAGGATTTTTGAAAAGGAATTTGTGTGACTCAGAAACCCTGTAGCACCTGTCTGGTTTGCTAGGGGCTGGAGGCAGGGAATCAGGGGCCATACTGGATTCCGAAAACACATCATTAACAATGTCTAGTACAGGAGGTATAGCCAAAGGCCTAAGCTGAGGAAGAAGAAGGAAATCCCTAAGCCTTTTTTTGGATTCAGAGAAATCCTGACTTTCCCAGTGGAAATACTCCCTTAAGGTACGTAAAGTTACCCAAAAGAGAAATCCTCAGGCGGAGAAGCAGAGGGAATGGAATCCTCTGCATCATAGTCCTCATAAATAGGAATGGACAAATCCAGATCATTAGAAGAGTCAAAAGAAACAGAGTCCTGTTCAGAAGATTCATAGTCAAGTTCAATCCTAGGCCTCTTGGAGGGGGGGGGGAGTGACTACCCCTGATTAGAGTAATTAAATCTTCAGCTATTTTGATCATTTGTTTTTTAGGCATAGAGGCCTGAACATGTGGCCTTGGCATCAGCTTTTTAGACATAGATCGAGATTTAGGCCTTAGCACTGAAGCTGGAGTCGGTTTAATAGTCTGTAGGCCTGAATACACCCTCAGGAGCCAGTGCCTGCTCAGCGGCTCTGGACCCATCCAAGGTAGAGACATCTGCAGGTTCCAGATGTGAGGCATCTCGCGGCATACTGGACTCAGAATGGGTCTCAGTAGAGGCCTGTGAATCAGAAGTAGCAGGTATCAGGGGCTGCGAAAGCACCTCACTGAGTACTGGCGAACTGGCAACTGGCTTAGGAGAAGCATCGTCGGCAGTTTTGGCCCTCAACGACCTGTCTCTGTCTTTTTCTTCGTGTTTTTTTTGGTATTCTGGTAGTCGGATGGCTAACTGACGTCATTTCTGGATAATTAAACCGAGAACCAAAATATTTAGAAGCAAAAATGTACAGATGACGGATAGTGCGCTGATTAAATAAAGCACAAAACTGACAGCAAGGTATGTCGTGGTCAGGGCCTAGGCAAGGAATACAGTAAAAATGAAAATCCTTATGAGGTACTTGCTTCCCACACGTAATACAATTATTAACTTTTACTGACATCGGTAAGAAGCAAGAAAAAGTTTCCCCAACGGGGTACTTGGCTTTTAGTTGAAGACTTTGGTTCTGAAACTCGAAAATGAAAATTTCAGGAGTGGGCCGACTGGCACTTGCGAACTGCTTCTGCTTCGGGCACCGCGCGGCAAGAAAGACTGATGTAATGGTGTCGGCTGCATGTTTTATACCCCTGACAACCTGACGTCATGGAAGAAGGGACACCAACCAACACAGGACCCAAGACTTTGTTAATCAGGCCGACTGAGGGCAACTTGCCAGCAGATTACCCAAATGTAATGACTGCAACAGTGAAACACGATGAACATGGACTTATTCTCATGAAGGTAGAAACAAAATGGTCGGTGAACACAAAGAGTATGCAAAATATATTCTTTTTTATTAGTGAATTTAGAGAAGAAAGCTAAAGAAAAACTGTTTGGCTTATGGCCAACTTAGACACAACTTTAAGGAAAAAGGAAGGGTTCAGTCAGAACTCTATCCCTGTGGAAGACCAGAAATGGTAGTTTGGAAGATGAGGTGTGTGAAGTTCTGATATTCCTCCTGCTTATGCTAATGTTCCAAGACAAATGCTTTAGTGTACAGCCAGAAGCAGATTCAAAGGGAGATGGTGTAAGAAACTGAAGCACAAAATGTAGGTCCTATGGAGGAGTACAGTTCTTGCTGGGAGATCTACAGAGGGATGTGCCTTTTAAAAAGGCTTTGCAAAGCTTTTCAGAGGATAAAGTAGTGAAGTTGAAACCTCGTAAACATTTTAAATAGCTGCTAGGTGAACTTTAACAGTAAGTAGCTGGAACCTGAGGCAAACAAGGTGGCCAGGAATTGCAAAATGGAGGGCATGGGTGCAGAAAAGAGATCTAGCCCCTGGTGTACAGTGTATATGGAAAGCCTCTTCCATTTAATCCTGTAGAACTTCCTTGTGAAATGTTTCTGAGAGATATACAAAATCTGAACTATTCTGCTGGACAGAGAAGAATTACTGGCCAACAATGGAACTGGAGAAAAGTGCAGTTGTGTACACTTACCATAAATGCAGATGTTCGAGTGTATTCACTGTTGCAGTCATCACATTTGGGTTATCTGCCTGCAGGTAGCCCTCAGCCTGCCTGATGCCAGAGTCTTCGGATTTGTGCGTTGGATGCTGTCGCTTCTTCCATGACGTCATGTCGTCAGGGGTATAAAACATGCAGCAGACGCCATTACATCAGTTTTTCTTGCCCCGGATATCAGGTGTCCCTACAACAGGAAGCAATTATATGGTATGGAACACCCCCAGCAAAAAAGCAAATACACATGGTATAATATATGCCAAACAAGGAGGAAAGGTAAAAGTCAAGAGAAGTCAGGGGGCTGGAGGGAGGGTAACTAGGACTGCAACAGTGAATACACTCGAACATCTACACAACTGTACTATGTTCTTCATGTTTCACTGTTGCAGTCATCACATTTGGGTTGATTACCAAAGCTAAGGAAGGGTGGATGTAGTTAAAGAGCATTAGGGCTAGCAATAAGGCCCTGTAAAACTGCTGTGGCAAATCCAGCTCTGGATTTAGAAAAGATAGGCAGGTGGTAATGCTTGGTGAATGTACAGAGCTTCAGGTTGCAGCTTCCAGGATGTCCCTGGTAGGGACTCCTCTGAAAAATGCAGTAGGGGTAGATGTAGCCCTGGTGGAATGTGTTCTTATCCCCTGTGGGGTAGGTTTTCCATGGTGTTTGTAGCAGAAATGGATGCATGTGCTATCTATTTGGAAATTATTTGCTTTGAAATGGCCTTCCCCTCTGACCCTGCAGCAATGCTCACTAGCAGCTGGTCAGATTTTCTGAGAGGCTTAGTCCTGTCCAAATAGAATCTAAGCTGTCTGTGTACATCCAGAGAATGAAGTATCCTTTCCTCTTTATTCTGAGGATTACGGAAAAAAGTAGGCAAATGAATGGACTTGGTTTAGAGCCACACTAGATGAAGGATGGATTAGTCCTGAGGGAAACACTGTACGCATGGAAGATAATGAAGGGTTCCACTGCCATGAGGGCATGCAGTTCAGACACTCTTCTTGCTGAAGTGATGGCTAGAAGTACAGCTGTTTTCCAAGAAAGGAATTTCAACTCTGCTGTAGCAGCTGGTTTAAAGGCGGGGGGGGGGGGTTCCAATACAAAATTAAGGTCCCAGGCTGGAGTGGGTGCCCTTCTGGACGGTCTTAAATTTTTTGGCCCCTCTAAGGAATTGTTTTAGCAGGTGATGAGAGAAGAGGGGTGGGCCAGTATTATAATGTGCTGATATGGCAGAGGCATGAATCTTAATTGAAGAGAAAGATAGGCTCTTGTGGAGCATTTCTGTTAAATAATCTAGAACATGAGGTAAGCTGGGCACTGTTGTGTCCATTCCCTGAGCCTGGCTCCAGGAACAGTATCCTTTCCACTTTTCTGAATAGGATTTTCTAGTACTAGGCCTCCTTGCCTCAAGAATGACATCCATCACCTGATTACTGAGGGTTGCTGGAGGTGAGGTCAGGGAATTAGCCAGGCTGCAAGGTTCAGGGTTTGAAGCTGAGAGTGCAGAATCTGGCCCGCCTGCTGGGACAGCAGGGAAGGGGTCTGAGGCAGGTGCCAAGGTTGCAGCACTGTTAGACTGCACAAAAGGGGGTACCAGTGCTGGTGTGGCCAGTCTGGTGTAATCAGTATTGTCTTTGACTTGACCCGTTTGATTTTTAGTAGAACCTTCAAGAGGAGAGGGAGAAAGGCATAAACTGAGAGTCTTTCCCAAGTAAAGGACAGGGCATCCACTTTCCAAGCTTGACAGTGGGGAGTTCTGGTGCAGAATTTGTTCAACTAGTAGTTCTGAGGGGAGGCAAGCAGGTCTACCTCTGCAGTCCCCATTTGTTCCTCAAGAGCTTGAATATTTTGGGTTCCAGTTTCCGTTCGTGCGCAGCCATGAGATTTCTGCTTAAGTTGTCTGTCAGGGAATTTAGTTTGCCTGGCAGGAATTGAGCTTGTAGGTTCACTTGGTAGCTCAAGGCTGTGTTCCACAGAGCCAAGGCTAGTCTGCAGAGTGGTTAGGAATGGGTTCCACCCTACTTGTTTATGTACCACATAACTGT
The DNA here is from genome assembly GCF_019279795.1 of Protopterus annectens. Taxonomy (NCBI): domain Eukaryota; kingdom Metazoa; phylum Chordata; order Ceratodontiformes; family Protopteridae; genus Protopterus; species Protopterus annectens. Next base: position 1,198,806,698 of record NC_056744.1, read on the forward strand.
GGTGTTGTCTGTCTTTACCAATAGTTGTCCTGGAAGAATAAGGTCTCTGAAGGCTGTCAGAGCATTCTGTACAGCTAACATTTCTTTTTGATTGATATGCAGGTGCATCTATTTTGGGTTCTATTTGCCCTGAATGCACTGCCCTGTCATGTGAGCCTCCCCCCGTGCATAGTCTGATGCGTCTGTTGTTAGGGTTTGGGCTGCATGGGGTAAAATGAAAGGGAGTCCCTTGTTGTGGTAGCAGGTCTCTGCCCACCAAAGGAACTCTGCCCTTAGACAAGGGATAATAGGAATCATTGTTTCCAGGTCTTGAGAATGTTGACACCATAGGCTTTTTAGGTACCATTGAAGTTTCCTCATATGCAGTCTTGCATACGGAATTAACAGAATGCAAGAGGCCATAAACCACAGGGCTTGCAGATAGCTGGGTTTTTGTGGCCAGTAGTCTAAAGTAGGTTGTCAAATGAACTTGTTTCTCTGGAGTGAGGAATGCCATCTGGGAAGTTGTGTTCAAGTTTGCTCTCAGGAATACAATCTGTTGGCAGGGTAATAGGTGTGATTTCTTCTCACTGATGGTGTACCCCAGTGAAGTTAGAAGTCTCTTTACAAATGCCAGGTGCTGTAATAGTAAGTCCTGACTCTCTGCCTGAATGAGGCAATCGTCCAAATATGGGTAAATCTGAATATTTCTCTGTATGCAAAATGCAATGGCAGGAGCTAGGCACTTTGTAAATACCCTGGGTGCAGTAGATAAGCCAGAGGGCAGAGCAGAGAACTGATAGTGCATGGAGCCTGCCCTGAAGTGTAGGAATTTTCTGCAGGATTCCCTTATTGGGATGTACAGGTAAGCTTATTTTAATTCTAGAGTTGCCAGTCAGGCAACCTTGGCTAGCATAGGAAGAAGCTGCTGAAGAGTTAGCATTTTGAATTTTGGAACCACCAGAAAGGTGTTGAGAATAGAAAGCTCCAGGATAAGATGCCAGGAGTTTTCTTTTCTGGGAACCAGGAACAATCTTGAATAAAAACCTTGTCCCTTTTGTTCTGCTGGAACAGGTTGAAAAGGCCTGATACTGAGGAGAGAGAACACTTGTTTTTGGGCCTCTGCCCACTGGTTTGGAGAAGGTCTGGCCATCCATTTGGGGTTGGGAGTGAGTGGAAGTGGAATATGCATCCTAAGGAAACTATGCTTAAAACCCATTTGTCTTGGATATCCAAGAAGAACTGAACCCTCACTTAAAATCACTGTTCAGTCTCAGCCTTACAACAGGATATATACCCAAAGAATGGTGTACAGCAACAGTGGTCCCACTCCATAAAGGTGGTGCCACAACAGACCCCGGAAACTATTGCCCTATACACCTAACTAGCCTGGTCTGCAAAGCTATGGAGCATATCATCATGGAACTCATAAACAGAGACATTGGGAACCTGTAAACACTGGAGCCTACTCAATCCGGCTTTAAGGGCAGATCTTGCCTCTTGAACCTGGTCAGTTTCTTTGAAACAGTCACTAAGGCCATAGACGAAGGGAAGGTAGTCCACACAGCCTACCTTGACCTTGCAAAAGCCTTCGACACAATACCCCACTCGGGCATCATAAATAAGCTCACCAGCTTAAATATCAACCCCTATGTCACAAGATGGGTTGCAAACTGGCTTAGGGATAGAATTGCAGGTGCCATGTCAGACTCTAAACCAGTTACAAGTGGCGTCCCGCAAGGCTTAGTCCTGGGACCTCTCTTGTTTGGTATATATTTCACTGAGGAACAGGCTAACACAGGAGGACTATGGCTGACAAAGTTTGAAGATGACTGCAAACTGGGGGCCATAATCGACTCACCGGCTGACACAAGCATCCTCCAAAAAGGTCTCACAGAGACAGATAACTGGTGCCAGAGCCATGGCCTAAAGCTAAATGCCAAAAAGTGCCTAGTCATCCCCTTTGGGAAAAACAAAGTGCCCACAAATTACCACATAGGTGGTAATCGATTAAGTACGGAAGAAGTAATTAGGGATTTGGGGACCCAAGTAGATTGCAATCTCTCCTTTGACAATCACATTGCCAAAGTGGTTAGAAAGACATTCTATATAGCCCACCTTATCACGAAGGGGTTCACATCTAGATCAAGAGAGGTCATTGTGCCCCTCTACTCATCACTCATCAAGCCCATAATTGAATACAATGCCCCATTTGGGATGTACCTTACCCGACAACTGCTACAACTAGAAAGACCCCAAAAGTACCTCACCAAGAGGATCAAGGGACTCAAACAGATGCCCTATGCAGTTAGGCTAAAGAAACTCCAGCTCTACTCAGTTGCTTACTGCCTACTCAGAGGCGATCTGTGCCTGACGTATAAAGCCATGTCCAACCCAGAATTAATGGACATGCTCCACCTCAAGAAATCAAAATCCATCAGAACTACATGCTCCAGTGACTTAAACCTCAGCACAGAAATAAATAGAACATGCTGGAGGGACAGATTCATATCCCAGAGGCTCCCCTCACTCTGGAACAAAATCCCAATCCAAGTTAGACAGAGCCCCTCAATGACCCTCTTCAAGAAGAATCTTGACGTTTGGATGGGAGATTGTAAATTTACCCCTGGGATCTCTTCTGTGTCACTGCTAGACAGAGGCATGGTAAACTAACCTTAAATGGGCTATCTTCTGTGACCTACTATACAGAGGCACAGTCAACTAATCTAAGAAGGGTGGCAAAAGCCAAACACACTCTGGCTAGGCTTGTAAATGCCCTAGGGCAGATAGCCTAGTATCAACTTACGAACCTATAATGAGTTCCCAGTTTTTTGCACGCAGGGCGAGCTTTGCTCCTAAGGGAGCAAGTAGTTGAGCAAGGCTTGGTAAGGGTAAGGATAAGTCATTGTGCCATTTTTCCACAGGGGGGAAACTTACTACTCCTTGCTTTGGAAGTGGGGGCCCCCACACTGCTTAGATATGTGCAGAGCCTGAGACTGAAGTCTTGGTGGTCTGCTGCTCCTGGGTTTGGACTGAGAAGGCCTGGAAGGGAATGGAAAAGACCAGTTCTTTGAAAGCCAGTGCCTACTGAATCTAGGTGGCTGTACTTGTAAGAAATATTTAACAATTTGCATAGATTTAGCTTTTTCCTCCATCCTTTTGAGGATTTCTGCTTTGTTGCCCAAAAGGCGCTCTTGGTGTAAGGGTGCATCCAGTAATTTAGCTTTAACACGATCTGGCAAGTTTTGTTCCTTAAGCCAAGCATTCCTTCTAAGTACAGACCCAGTGACAGCAGCCCTGCAAGATGCTTCTAAAGCATCAACACCACATTGCAAATTATGTTTACCTACTTGGTCAGCAGAATGCATTAACTCTTGTAAATCTTTGTGCTCAGCACACTCAGGAATCAACATAAGCCCATAATATGCTGCTGATAATTTAACATATGAAACTGGCAATTTAAAGCCCTAATGGCCAAAGTGGCAGAAGTATATACCTTCTTACCCCAGCTCTAGAATCCCTAACAGAAGGGGTAGGATTTTTGGCAGTAGTAGCCTTAATGCCTTTTAGTCCTTTGGAAATGGTCTCTGGAACCGCAGTAGGATTCTTAAAAAGGAATTTGTGAGAGTCGGGTACTCTGTAGTACCTGTCAGGTTTCCTGGGAGCTGGAGGCAAAGTGTCTGGGGATAAGGCTGGATTCCAAGAAGACATCATCTACAATCTCCAGAACAGGAGGGATAGCCTGTGTTGAGGCAGGTTTAAAAATTTCCCAAGTCTCTTTTTGGATTGAGAATAGTCCTGGCTTTCCCAGCGGAAATGCTCCCTAAGGGTATGCAAGGTTTCACCAAAAGAAAAATCTTCTGGAGGGGGAGCAGAGGGAATGGAATCCTCTGCATCAGAATCCTCATATGTAGATAAGGGTAAATCCTGGTAGTCAGAAGGAACAGAGATATCAGACTCCTGATCAGAAGAATCAGAAAGAAAATTAGTTCTAGGTCTCTTAGAGGGGGAAGGCTGGTTTCCCCTAATTAAGGTAATAAGGTCTTCAGCCATTCTAATAATATGTTTTTGAGGCATAGGGGCCTGAGAATGTGCTTTGGTCATCAGTTTTCTAGGTTTAGTGCGAGCATTAGGCCTGAAGAATTCGGTATTTTTAGCTTGAAACAAAGTTGTCGGTTTGATATGAAAATCGGTAGGCCTGAATACACCCTCAGAAGCCAGTGCCTGCACAGCGGCTCCGGACCCATCCAAGGTAGAGACATCCACAGGTTCCATAGTCGAAAAAGCATCTCATGGCATACCAGAATCCGAATGGGCCACAGTAGAGGCCTGTGAAATCTGTAGTAGCGGGTATCAGGGGCTGCGAAAGCACCTCACTGAGTACTGGTGGACTGGCGACTAGCTTATCGTAAGTGTTGTCAGCAGTTTTGGACCTATGCGGTCTGTCTCTCTCTTTATCGTTATGTTTTTTTTGGGAGATCGGTAGTCGGATGGCTTAACGAAGCCATTTCGGAGTACAGAGATTGAGAATAAAAGTATTTAGCTACAAAAATAGCCCAACAACGAATAGTTTGGGCATTGAACAAGGCACAAAACCAACAGCGAGGGATGTTGTGGTCAGGGCCTAAACAAGTGATACAAAAAGAATGAAAATATAAGATATTTGCTTTCCACAGGCAAGACAATTGTTAATTTTTTCTGACATCAGTTAGAGCAAGAAAAAAGGAGCCCCACCGGGGTACTTATCTTTTTGAAGACTTCACGTCTGAAACCTCCTTGGACTACATGAAAAGAGACATTGAGGAGCTCTCTGATTATGTAGCCCAGGCAGGTATGACCCTGACCTTGAGCAGTATCCTACCTTCACCAAGAATGATGCCACAATACAGAGATAAGATGATCAGCTTTAACAATTGGCTTAAACTCTGGTGTCATTCAAAGGGGATCCAATGTCTGTCTGCCTGGGATGACATGCTGGACAAGCCACGCTGCTTCGCAAGGGACGGCTTGCACCTGTCACCCCTGGGATTCCGGATATTGGCAAAGGCTCTTGCCACCCCCATAGTGCCTTTTTTAGGCAAGGCTCAAATTCTAAACCTACCACCCTAGAACACAAAAAAGGAAAAAACTAAGGGTAATGCTGCTCAATGCCAGAAGTCTAAATCTCAAAATGCACGCACTCGAGGCCCTTCTCAGTATGGAGAACATCGATGTCTGTGCAGTGACAGAAACCTGGTTCAAGGCTCCTGAGAGCACCCCAGCACTATCAGGTTTTACCTCTTATCATGCGTCCGCCCCAAAATCCGGACAATACCAAGAAAGGAGGGTATCCATATTCATCAAAGACACCCACACCTCAAGACTGGTGGCAACGCACGATGCATCGGAGACCATCCAGGTGCAATTAACCATAGGCAAGACTGCTCTGCAAATTGTAGCATGTTACAGGCCACCCTCACAAACTCAGGAACCTCACATGGCCTTCTTGAAAACACTAGAGGGATAAATGTATCACCAAACACCATCATACTAGGTGACTTCAATTACCCTAATATAGACTGGGAACACTACTCAAGCCCAAACACCCTAGCCCAAAAGTTCCTGGAATTCATAAACTCAAATGCCATGGAACAACTAGTCACCATCCCCACAAGAGGAGAAAACATACTTGATCTCATCATCACGAACATGGGAGCACAATGTTCAACACCGAAGTATACCCCTCACTGGTGAGATCAGATCACAAACTAATCTCGCTGGAGGTCCTCATCCCACCCCACCTGAAATAAAAAGACCACAGTAAAGAACTTCTCAAAAGCCGACTTCACACTTCTAAAGACTAGTGTGGTCTCCTTTAAGGCCCCGAGACGGAAAACAGTACTCAAGCCACTGAATCACTTACAAATGCCTTCTACCACCACCTGCAGGACTGCCTGGATAAGGCAATCCCAAGCAAAACAAAGACTCTTTGTACCAAAGGCAAGCGTCCACTCTGGTGGACCCCAGCCATAAACAAACTCTACAACAAAAGGAGGAAGCTACTACAAGATAGAGCAAAATCCTTAAAAGGTAAGACACCCTTGATCACTATAAGTAAAAACTAAGAGCTCTCATAAAATCATCCAAAGCAAATTTTGAGAGAAAATAGCTAAAGACTCAAAAGACAATCATAAGGCCTTCTTTAGCTATGTTAGAAACCTGGGAGGAAACTCCCAGATATGCTCAGAACTAGTTCAAAATGATGTGAAGATTACTGATCCTACAGACATTGCCAATATACTGGCTGACAGGTTCAGTGCAAACTTCTCCCCCCAAAAGGAGAGATATCTATACCAAGCGATTGCAGCCCCCAAACATCTCCAACACCCAAGTGAGAACTGCTCTCTCCAAAGCAAAAACACAGCATCCATGGGACCTGATGGTGTCCCCGGCTGTGTGCTCCACGAACTCAACGAGGAATTAAACCCACAGCTAGGACAGCTGTTTAATCATAGTCTTACCTCTGGATACGCACTCCAGGAGTGGCGACTGCAACTGTGGTCCCACTTCACAAAGGCGGTGCCTCCACCGACCCTGGAAATTACCGCCCATTAGCTTGACAAGCCTTATCTGCAAAGCCATGGAGAGGATCATAATGGACCTCATAAATAAAGACATAGGGAATTTGCAGACTTTGGATCCATCCCAGTTTGGCTTTGTCAAAGGCAGATCATGCCTTCTAAACTTGGTTGACTTTTTCAAACAGTCACCAAAGCCATTGATGAGGAAAGGCAGTCCATACAGCCTACCTCGATCTGGCAAAGGCCTTTGATACAATACCCCACTCGGTATCATTGAAAAACTCATGAGCTTAAATGTTAACCCATACATCACAAGATGGGTTGCAAACTGGCTGAGTGACAGAACCCACAGGGTCAGAGTTGCTGGCGCCATGTCAGACTCAAAGCCTGTCACAAGTGGTGTACCACAGGGCTCAGTCCTGGGCCCACTCTTGTTTGGCATCTACTTTTCCAAGTACAAGCAAACACAGGAGGGTTATGGCTGACAAAGTTTGCAGATGACTGCAAACTGGGCCATAGTAGAAAACACATCTGACACAGATATCCTTCAGAAGGGTCTCACAGAAACGGATAACTGGTGCCAGAGCCATGGCCTAAAGTTAAATGCCAAAAATGCATAGTCATACCCTTCGGAAAAACAAGGTTACCCCTAGCTACCAAATAGGTGGCAATCCACTGAGTACAGAAGAAGTTATCAGGGACCTGGGGACCCAGGTTGATAGTAGTCTGTCATTCGACACCCATGTAGCTAAAGTAGTTAGGAAGACCTTCTACATTGCCCACCTTATCATGAAGGGATTCTCATCTAGATCAAGGGAGGTCATAGTCTCCCTATACTCATCACTCATCAGACCAATGATTGAGTACAATGCCCCATTCGGAATGTATCTGACCCGACACTTGCAGCAGCTGGAGAGGCCACAAAGTTCCTCACCAAAAGGATAAAGGGTCTCAAACATCTGTCCTATGCTGCCCGACTGAAAGAACTCCAGCTCTATTCAGTTGCTTACCGCTTGCTCAGAGGTGACCTTTGCCTAACATACAAGGCCATGTCAAACCCAGATTTGATGAATATGCTTCACCTCAAAAAATCTAGATCCGTCAGAGCCACAAGGGCGGGAGACTTAAACCTCGACACGGCTATTAATAGGACGTGCTGGAGGGATAGATTCATCACCCAAAGACTCCCTATGCTGTGGAATAAAATCCCGGTATATGTGAGGCAGAGCACCTCGCTGGCCTTGTTCAAGAGAAATCTTGACCAATGGATGGGAGATCGCAGATATACCCCAGGGATTACCTCAGTGTCACTGCTCAACAGAGGCACAGCAAAATAATGGGTATAGTTCCCCATACTAAAGGGGTGGCGTAAGCCACAAAACTATGGGCTAGGCTTGTAAATGCCCTCGGGCAGATAGCCTAGTATGAACCTATGAACCTATGAACCTATGAAAATTTCAGGAAACAGCTGACCGGCACTTGCGAACTGCTTCTGCTTCGGGCACCGCACGGCAAGAAAGACTGGTGTAATGGCGTCGGCTGCATGTTTTATACCCCTGACGTCATGGAAGAAGCGACAGCATCTGACACACAAATCCGAAGATTCTGGTATTCAGGCCGGCTGATGGCTACCTGCAGGCTGATAACCCAAACATGATGTCTGCAACTGTAAAACATGAACATCCATGCAGTTAGCCTAAGGGAAATGATGTCAGGCTGACACTTGCTGGCCAGGTGAGACAGGATATTCAGCTGAGATTCTAGCAACAATATAGGTTGTATCAAGTAAGGCCGAGCACAGTGAACCAACACGCCTCATATGGAAATGTGCCATGAGCATGACTTTCACTTTCCACAGAGAAACTTTCTGCAGAAACTTTGTCATGAGGAGAAGAGAGAAAAGAAAATACACCAGGTGGCCAAGAATGGACAAGAGAAGCACTGGTGTGTCTGCCGTGGAGAAATGAGGACAAAGTAGCTGCTTCATTTTGTATTGGCTGGGGAGGTGAAGATGTTGCAGCTGTGCTGGTCCCAGAAATTGAAGATTTTCTGCGCTACTGTGGGGGTTCAAGGACCACTCATGAGGCATCAGGATGCAGCAACAGAGCCTGTCCACTAAATGGTTGATCCTATCTTGATGAGTGTTGCAGGATCATGTTGCAGATGGCAGCAAACGAGATCTGAAGAACAGTAGGTATATGCATTGCATTGTTGGAGAGGGAAGGAGGTTGAACGCCAGAGAAGCTCTAAGCAGAAATGCTGCCAGCTGATTAGTTGGATGTTTGGAAAGGACAATATAGGAGCTCAACGTTTTATCAGAAAAAAGATCTCAGTGGTCACTCTACTCTTAATTATTCTTATAAACTAGAGCTCCTATCTCTCTACTGAGTGTTATAAAGGCTCCAGAGGGGGGTAATTTCTGCTTAGCCTTCTATGCTGTGCAATGCATGATCCAGCACTCTTTCGATTCCGTTGCCTAAAAAGAATCAGTGGTAAAGCAAACAACCATTTTAGAGATCTACATCTAACGTCACATAAAACACAGCAAAATGTATCTTTCATTTCTAGAGCAGGCTACTTATACATATAAAGTACAGTCCTTCTGTGGCAACCTTTCAAAAACTGTCTAGATGACTGTATAGGTGTTTTCCCACATGACCTAGGGGAAAAAGTCTCCAATCAGTACTGGATAATGCAGCTGTGTTTCTCAGTCTCCTTGGCCATAAACTTTGTAATAATCTGTAAAACCTACAGGCTGGAAAACTGCTGGCTCTAGTGACTCCAAGTAGGTAGGCTACAGAGATAAAACAATCTTCATGATCTCCTCATAAACAGCATACTTAAACTTAGCCTAGCAAAAATCAGAACCACTGCAACACTCGAAGGGATTTTAAATAATGAAGTCTTGCTGATCTTATCTACCAACAATTGTGCGACTTCCTCACAGAGACCAAGGGAAAAAAAAACTTTGAGTTGCAAGGCAACCTACTGACCACTCAAAAGCATGCAGCCTTATAATCTAAACAAACCTCATGGGACACAAAATATGCCTTCTTCTGTGACATTTCCATTTGGTATACAGCATAAAGTTGATCCAGACTACCCTTATCCTCAAGGAGGAGAGTCCTTGAACAGCTTCATTCCAACCTTCTTCTTCATCTTTACAAATGATTCATGGCCAATCATGATTATCACCTTTGAGCAGACCAAGGTCAAACACAAGCATGGGACGTGTATCCAAATCACCAGACATGGCTATGATGAACCCCATGAAAATGTACATTTTTCTCCAAGCATTACATATGCAAAGTGAAGATGATCATACAGTTAATAACCTGCAGGTCTCAAAACTGATGAGTTTAGCACTGGGAGATGGTAACTGATGACACCAAGTTTAAAGGGCACCAGGCACTGGTTAGACAAAGACTACCATGAAATTGCTAGTTTTGAGACCAAGCTGTAAGATCAAGACCAGTGACTGACCAAATTTAAAAAAAAAAAAAAAAATGATTTTATGTACTCACCATAACATCTGAGGAGTTGTTCTTCATTTGTCTTCAACCTGGTTCCCCCAGTCAGGCACGGATCAGACAGCTGCATACCCAAGCATCTTGATCCGAACTCCAATCTCCTCCCCTCCCATAATGCCCCTGTCTACTTCCTCCCTTCAGATCAAGTTTGCTGCCCAACCTAGCATCACCCCCGACCCAAAACCTTGTCCCAAGCCAAAATATCCGTAAACAAGAACGAAAGAGTAATAGGCATCATGATGATGACCATATCCTCTACTCGTCAGACCACCACACAGTCTATGCAAGGCAGGGGGAAGGAGGGAGGGAGGGATGATTGAAGACAAATGAAGAACAACAACTCAGATGGAATGTTATGGTGAGTACATAACGTCTTTATCTGAAGTTGTTGTCTTCATTTGGTCTTTAACCTGTGGGACCGAATCCCCAGCTACTAAACACTTGGGAGGCCCTAATGGAAGGATATTCCGGAGCACAGTGCAACCAAAGGACCCCCTGCTCCTGGATATGATGTCCAACTTGTAGTGTGAGATAAAGGTATGAAATGAAGCCCAGGCGGCTGCAGAGCAAATATCACCTAATGAAACTCTGGACCAGAAGGCAGCTGAAGTAGCCATAGACCTGGTGGAATGTGCCTTCTCTTGACCTGGTGGAGTTAATCCTTTAGCAGAATACGCCAGCAAAATACACTGGGAAATCCAATGGGCGATGATGACTTTAGACACTGATTTCCCTAAGAAGGGCTTAGAGTAGGATATGAAGAGTTGGTTAGACATACGGAATGTTTTAGTCCTGTGCAAGTAAAAATGCTAAAAATACAACTGTCTGTGCATGTCCAACAAGTGTAACTTGTACTCTCCCTCATTTTGGAAATTCGGGAAAAAGACCAGGAGATTAATTACCTGATTAATATTGGATTTGGAAGTTATCTTAGGAAGAAATGAGGGATTAGTACGCAAGGATACCCTATCCTTATGAAAAATCATATAACGTGGTTTGAGTGACAATGTTTGAAGTTCCAAAAACCTTCTGGCAGAAGTAGTAGCCACCAAGAAGGCCATCTTCCAAGACAAAAATTGCAGAACCACAGAAACTGCGAGTTCAAAGGGAGGCAAAACCAATGCCTGCCAAACCAGTGTAAGATCCTATGGCAGCGTAGGGTCCTTGATCGGTGGCTGAAGAAAAGTGCCTTTTAGGAAGGTTTTGCAGAGCTTAGAAGATGCTAAGGAAGCCATATTATGCCCCACATGAAAATCTGAAATCACAGCAAGTTGAACCTTAACTGTAGAAAATCTAGCACTTTGTTGGAAGATCCCTGCTAAGAATTCTAAAACCGAAGAGACTGAAGCAGTGAAGGGATCTATGGCATGCCGTGAGGCCCAGATCGAAAAACATCTCCATTTACTGGCATATACCTTTCTGGTGGAAGACTTATGAGCAGCCACCAGGACCTTTTTGACAGGTGAAGATAAACTGGGAGTCCTGACAATCAGGGGAACTGGAGCAGCCATGTGGTAAGATTCAGATTGCCCAGGTCTGGATGGGGAATCCCTGAAGGATGAGAGATGAGATCCGGAACTGGATCCAGCAGCCATGATGGAGCCACCAGATAAGACCAAAGAGAGGGAACCAGAATGTGGCAATCAGGATTACTAGGCTTCCCAGCCTGCAAGCTTTCTGAAGGAATTTTGGAATTAAGGGAAGAAGAGGATAGGCATACAGAAGACTGAGGGACCAAGCATAAAACAGAGCATCTCTGGGGGGTTCCCACAGAGGGGGTTCAGAGCGAAAAACTCGCTGCACTTCACATTGGAAGGAGAGGTGAAGAGATCCCAGCAAGGCTGACCCCACTTGAGAAAGATTTGTTTCGCTACTGAAGGGTTCAGAGACCACTCATAAGGCATCAGAATAGACCTGCTGAGCCTGTCCACTAGAATACTGGACCTCCCCAGAATGTGCGTTGCCACTGGAAAATGGCTGGTGGAGATCACCCACTCCCACACTCTCATGGCCTCACGACATAGGGAGTAAGACCTGGTTCCGCCTTGTTTGTTGATGTACCAGACCACCGATATGTCTGTCTGTATAGCAACCATTCCTGGAGAAAATAGGCATGGACAGTCTGCAATGCTAGAAGCACCGCCCTCATCTCCAGGACGTTGATATTCAGTTTGGTCTCATAAGGGGACCATGTGCTTTGGACTTTCCTTCCCAACAGAGCCCCCCCACCCTAGCAGGGAGGTGCCCGTGGTCACTGTGGCCAAGGGGAATGAGGGGAGAAAGGGATGACCCCGAAGAAGATCTGGAGAATGTAACCACCACAGAAGAGAGTTCCTGCACACCCAAGAGACTCGGACAGTGTGAGACAATGGAAGGTCTAACATGGACCATTGGACTGCAACAGTCCACTGAAGAACCTGCATGTGAAAGCATGCCAGAGGCAAGAGATTGATCATGGCTGCCATGGACCCCACTGCCCGTAATATTATTTCCTCCTCCAGTGTATGGGCTTAAAGGATGCCCAGGACATGAAGTTTCAGTGATTGTATGCTCTCCGAGGTAAAAAGACCTTGGTTTGAATTGTGTCCAACCGAGCCCCTACGAAATCTAATACCTGAACCGGGGCCAGTGAAGACTTTGAGATAGATGATGATGCCCAACTGCTGGGCAAGAATAAAGTAATCCCTTGCTAGACAGAGCTGATGCCTGGAAGGGGCAAGCGAGGGGCCAATCATCTAGGTAAGGGAAGACCTGTATGGCCTGGAGTCTCAGGTGAGCAGCTGAACATCCTGGGGGCTGTGGTGAGACAAAAGGGGAGCACTCGAAAAGTACAATTTTGTACCTACCATAAATGTAGATGTTCGAGTGTAAACACTGCTGCAGTCATCACACTTGGGTTATCCTGCAGTCAGGCAGTCCCGCAGTCGGCCAGAGTTCCAAAGTCTTGGTCCGGCATCAGTTGCTGTCGCCTCCTCCCTGACATCAGTGCAACAGGGGTATAAAAGATGCAGCCATCGCCATTTTCTTCAGTTTTTCTTGCCCCAGATGTCAGGTACCCCCAAATAGGTAGGCAATTCAAATTGTTAGTAAATAATACCAAAGCAAACAACCATTTTTAGTTACCAGCAAATACTCCCCCATAGGTAATAAAGGGTAGATGCCCTAGGTAAGTACCAGAAAGTAAGAGGGAGGGTAACCTGGACTGCAGCAGTGTTTACACTCGAACATCTACATTTATGGTAGGTACAAAACTGTACTATGTTCATCGTGTTACACTGCTGCAGTCATCACACTTGGGTGGAGTCCCAAAGCTGAGGTAGGGAGGCTGGATCTATAAAGCATTAGGGGTGGCTATAAAGCCCTGCAGTACAGCAGTGGCGAAGCCAGCTCTGAATTTGGAGTATAAAGGCAAATGGTAATGTTTGGTGAAAGTATGCACAGAACTCCATGTGGCTGCTTTCAAAATATCCTTGGTAGATACTCCTCTGAGGTAGGCAGTTAAAGTGGCTGTTGCCCTGGTGGAGTGAGATCTGATGCTGCTAGGTACAGGTTTCCCATGGTGGGTATAGCAGAAACGTATACAGTGTCCTATCCATTTTGAAATAGTCTGCTTTGAAATGGTTTTTCCCTGTGCTCCTGCAGCATATGCTACCAATAATTGTTCATTTTTTCTGAAATCTTTGGTTTTGTCCAAGTAGAAGCGTAACTGTCTGTGAATGTCCAAAGAATGTAGTAGTCTCTCCCCTTTGTTCTGTGGTTTTGGATAGAAAGTTGGCAAGTAAATAGTTTGGTTTAGAGCCACACTTGATACCACCTTTGGCATAAACGTAGGATTAGTTCGTAAAGACACCCTGTCCTGGTGGAAGATGAGGAAAGGTTCCACTGCCATTAGTGCCTGTAATTCTGAAACTCTTTGTGCTGATGTTATTGCCAGTAGCAGAGTAGTTTTCCAAGAGACGTATTTTAATTCTGCTGTGTTAGTTGGCTCAAAAGGAGGTAAAGTTAATTTTTCCAAAACAAAGTTGAGGTCCCACGTTGGTGTGGGTGCTCTACGGGGCGGTCTTATGTTTTTAGCCCCTCTGAGGTATTTGAGCAAAGGATTAGAAAAAATTGGTGGATCCGTGTTGTAATGAGCAGAGATAGCTGAGGCGTGGATCTTGATGGATGAAAAAGAGAGGCCCTTCTCCAGCATCTAAGTTAAGTATTGCAGTATCTCAGGAATGTTTGGGACAAGAGGGTCAAGGCTGTGTGCTTGGTTCCAGGCACAGAATCTCTTCCCATTTATCTGAGTGTGCCTTCCTGATGCTAGGCCTTTTGGCCTCCAGAATGACATCCATAACAGCTTTGGAGAGAGGCATTGCTTGCTTGGCTAAGGAATTTTCCATGCAGCTAGATTTAAGGTCTTTAGCTGGCTGTGAAGTATCTGATTGATTTGAGGCAAAATCCAGGGTGGTTCTTGTGTTAAGTTCTTTAAGATTGTGTACCAGTGCTGGCGTGGCCAGTCTGGTGCAATCAGGATCATTTTTGGCTCTTCCTTCCTGGCTTTTATGAGTACCTTTGGAAGGAGAGGTAAAGAAGGGAAGGCATATACTTGTAGTTTTTTCCAGCTGAATGAGAAGGCATCCACTTTCCATGCTTGTGGATGGTAGATCCTTGTGCAGAATTTCTGTAATTGGCAGTTTTTTGGGGAAGCAAAAAGATCTATCTCTGGGTTCCACCATTTTTGTGTTATCATTCTGAATATTTGTGGGTTCAGTTCCCATTCGTGTGGGTCCATAATGTTTCTGCTTAGGTTGTCTGCCAGTGTGTTTTTCTCTCCTGGCAGGAATTGTGCTTGCAGATTAACTTGGTAGCTTAGAGCTGTGTTCCACAAGGTCATGGCTTGCCTGCAGAGGGGGTAGGAGTGTGTGCCCCCTTGCTTGTTTATGTACCATAAACCATTTTGGTGCTGTCTGTCTTTAGTAGTAATTGCCCTGGATGCAGTAGGTCCTTGAAAGCTATAATAGCATTTTGTACAGCTACCATCTCTTTTTGATTGATGTGGAGATGTCTTTGCTCTGTGGGCCACTCGCCCAGGATACATTTTCCTGCCATGTGTGCTCCCCAGGCGTAATCCGATGCATCTGTTGTCAGTGTTTGCCTGGCTGTGGGTTGAGTGAAAGGCTGTCCCTTGTTGAGGTGACAAGCTTGTGCCCACCATCGAAATTCCTGTTGTAGGCAAGGAATTAGTGGTATAACTGTTTCCAAACTTTGACAGTGTTGAGACCATACGCTCTTTAGGTACCATTGTAGTTTCCTTATATGCAGTCTGGCATATGGAATTAGTAGTATGCAAGATGCCATGTAGCCCAAGGCCTGCAGAATTTTTCTTGCAGGGAGTTGGGTCTTTGTTGCCATTAATTGAAAATATTGAGTCAGTTGTCCTTGCTTGTCTGGCGTGAGATAAGCCATCTGGGCCGTTGCGTTCAAGCTGGCACCCAGGAATAGTATCTGTTGTGAGGGCACTAGTTTTGATTTCTTTTCGTTTACTGTGTACCCCAGGCAACTTAATAACTTTTTACGTACGCCAGATGCTTTAGTAGAATGTCCTTGCTCTCTGCTTGAATCAGGCAGTCGTCCAGGTATGGATAAATTTGAATTCCTTTTTGCCTGCAAAATGCAATTACTGGTGCCAGGCACTTTGTGAAGACTCTGGGTGCAGTAGACAAGCCAAAGGGCAGTGCAGAGAATTGATAATGCATTGAACCAGCTAGAAACCGGAGGTATCTTCTGCAGTTTTGTCTGATAGGGACATGCAGGTATGCCTCTTTGAGGTCCAATGTCATGAGCCAAGCTTTCTTGCCCAGCATGCGAAGAATATGCTGTAGTGTCAACATCTTGAATTTTGGTACATCCAGGTAAGTGTTTAGTGTAGAAAGGTCCAGAATGGGTCTCCATGCTTTGTCCTTTCTGGGAACCAAAAAGAGTCTTGAGTAAAATCCTTGTCCTTGTTCCTGTGGTGGTACCTTTTGAATAGCTCTCATGTCCATGAGTGCTGTAATTTGTCTTTGAGCCTCTGCCCATTGATTTGGTGGCAGATTTGGCATTCCTTTTAGCCTTGGCAAGGTGTGAAAATGGAACTTGTAACCTTGAGATACAATGCTGAGAACCCATTTGTCTTTGGTGATGCAATGCCAGTTGTGACAGAAAAGTGCCAGTTTTCCTCCTAAGGGGGCTGCCAAGAGAGAGCTGTTTGGCAGCTGTAGTGGAAAGTCATTGAGTCTGTTTTTTATAAGATTGAGGCCCGTCTTCTCCTTCTTTCTGGCCTGGTGTGCCCCACTGTCAAGGCCTGTAAGGGCCTTGTGCCTGACCTCTACCTCTTGGACATCTGTATCTGCCCCTTTGAGGTCTGTCTGTGACTGGAAAGGACCAATTCTTTGTTGGCCAATTTCTGCTAAAACGAGGAGGCTGAACCTGTAAGAAATCTTTCACCGTTTGCATAGATTTTGCCTTATCCTCCATCTTCTTTAATACCTCCTCTGCCTCAACTCCAAACAGCACATCCCACTGCAAAGGTGCATCCAATAATTTTACCTTAACATGATCTGGTAATGTATGTTCTTTTTACCAAGCATGCCTTCTAATGACAGAGCCTGTAACTGCTGCTCTACAGGAGGCCTCTAAGGAGTCAAACCCATATTGCAAAGTATGTTTTCCCACTTGTTCAGCAGCATGCAATAAATCCTGCATTTCTTTTAAGTTAGGAGGATCTGAATTTGGAAGCATCTTTTTTTCAACTGAGACATCAAAAGCTGCTGATATTTTAGCATGTGAAACTGGCAATTCAAGGCTCTCATTGCTAAAATTGCAGACGTATATACTTTCTTTCCCCATCTGTCTAAAGCTCTGCAATCTCTGTCAGAGGGAACTGTTTTTTTTGCTGATGAAGCCTTAATCCCTTTGGGTCCCTGAGAAATAGTTTCAGGGTCAGCAAAGTACAGTTTTGTACCTACCATAAATGTAG
Source organism: Protopterus annectens (assembly GCF_019279795.1). Classification (NCBI taxonomy): domain Eukaryota; kingdom Metazoa; phylum Chordata; order Ceratodontiformes; family Protopteridae; genus Protopterus; species Protopterus annectens. The sequence goes on from NC_056744.1 coordinate 1,198,823,770, forward strand.
ATGTCCGAACAGGATAGCATCTGCAGTCATAACAAATGGGTTGTCCTGTCGTCAGGCAGCCCTTCGGTCGGCCGGATTCCAAAGTCTGGGTCCGGCTTCGGCTGATGTCGCACTTCACCCGACGTCATCTCTGCTGGTCTTCGGGTATAAAGGCATCAGCCGACGCCATTTTCCTCAGTGTTTCTTGCCCCAGATGCCAGTTGCCCTCTTGGAAAGCTAAATTTTGGATAAATGCCAATGTTTCCAAAAAGGTAGAAGGCAAACACAAAAAATAAGCATGTATGTACATATATACAAACAAATACACCATAAGAGACTCCCCCCCAGCTAGCTATTAGGAGGGTAAATACCCTAGGAGTACCACAGAGGGAAGGAGGGTAATCCTGACTGCAGATGCTATCCTGTTCGGACATCTACATTTATGGTAGGTACAAAACTGTACTATGTCCTTCAAGGATGCATCTGCAGTCATAACAAATGGGTAGAATACCATAGCCAAACTAGGGGTGGAGGAAGAAAAATTATGGTGTAGTTAGGATCCCTTGCAGTACAGCAGTGGCAAACCCTGCTCGGGATCTAGAGTATAGAGGTAAATTATAATGCTTGGCAAATGTATGCACGGAGGTCCAAGTAGCCTCAATAATGTCCTTGGTTGCCACTCCTCGTAAGAAAGCTGTGGTAGTGGCTGTAGCCCTTGTAGAATGAGGTCTTATGTTCTGTGGAATTGGCTTTCCATGGTAGGAGTAACAGAATCTTATGCAATTTCCTATCCATTTGGAGATTGTCTGTTTGGAAATTGCTTTTCCTTCCCTTCCTGTTGCATAGGCTACTAAAAGCTGGTCAGTTTTTCTGTTACCTTTGGTTCTGTCCAGGTAGTAGCGTAACTGCCTATGTACATCCAAGGTATGCAGCAGTCTTTCCCCCCTGTTCTGTGGATTGGGAAAGAAGGTAGGTAGGTGGATTGCCTGGTTTAAAGACACTCTGGATACCACCTTAGGCATAAATGTAGGATTAGTTCTCATGGACACCCTATCTTGATGGAAGATTAGGAAGGGTTGCACTGCCATTAAGGCCTGTAGTTCAAACCCTCCTTGCTGAAGTAATTGCCAGTAGGAAAGCAGTTTTCCATGATAGGTGTTGCAGATCTGCTGTTGCTGCTGGTTCAAACGGAGGGCGTGTCAACTTTTCTAGCACAAAGTTCAAGTCCCATGCTGGTAATGGTGGTTTCCTTGGAGGTTTTACATTCTTGATCCCTCTGAGGAACTGCCTGAGTAGAGGATGCGAAAAGACAGGTGGATCGAAGCTGTATTCTGCTGAAATAGCTGATGCATGTATCTTGATGGAGGAATAGGACAGGCCTGTATGTAGAAGCTCTGCCAAGTACTCCAGGATGTTAGCAATATCTATGTTCGACACATCTTTTCCTCTTTCAGTACTCCAAATGACAAACCTTTTCCATTTTCCTGCATAATTCCTTCTTGTTGAAGGTCTGCGGGCTTCAAGGATAATGTCTTTAACCCTTTGGGATAGGTCTGGGTTAGTTGCTGCTATGTGATGTTCCAGGCAGTCAGTTGCAAGGTTTTAGGTATGGATGCATGATGTTGTAGTTGTTCTGAGTTAACATCAAAGGCATCAGGGTATTGACCACATTCTCCCCGAGACATGCTCCTCAGCAATGGGTACCAGTGTTGTCTTGGCCAATTCGAGCTATCAGGATTATCCTTGGACGTTCCTCTTTGATTTTCAGTAGTACCTTGTGCATCAAGGGAAGAGGTGGAAATGCATATGCTGTCAGGCCTTTCCAACTGAAGGATAGAGAGTCCACCTTCCATGCAAGTGGGTGGTATGTCCTTGTGCAGAATTTTTTGAGTTGGTGATTGAGTGGGGATGCGAATAGGTCTATTTGTGGCATTCCCCATTTCTTTGTGATGGCCTTGAAGATGTCCGGGTGTAGCATCCATTCGTGAGCATCCGAGGTGGTTCTGCTCAACATGTCTGCTAGGGTGTTTTCTTTTCCCGGCACAAACATTGCCTGTAACTGGATGTTGTAGCTCAGAGCCAGATTCCAAAGGTCCAGAGTCATTCTGCATAGGGGGTATGAATGAGTGCCTCCCTGTTTGTTGATGTACCACATGACTGTGGTGTTGTCTGTCCTTATCATTAAATGGCCTTCTTTGAGGAATGGTCTGAATTTCTGGATTGCTAGTTTTACTGCCAGCATTTCTTTTTGGTTTATGTGCAGGTGCAGCTGGTCTTAAGTCCACAATCCTTGTATGCATTTGTCCAACATGTGCGCCCCCCAGCCTAGGTCTGAGGCGTCCGTTGTGATGGTTTGGCTTGCTTGAAAGTTGTGGAAGGGTAAGCCTGGGTTTGACTGGCATGCTTGAGCCCACCATAGGAACTCCTGTTTTAGGCATGGGATTAGTGGGATTTGGTTTCTAAGCTGTGCCTGTGTTGAGACCATAAATTCTTTAGGTACCACTGTAGCTTTCTCATATGCAGTCTGGCATGTGGGACCAAGATTATGCATGATGCCATGAAGCCCAAGGCCTGCAGTACTTTTCTTGCTGTTAGTTTGTTCTGCTTTGTTAATGCCAAGAAGTAAAGAGGGAGTTCTTTTTGTTTTTCTGCAGTTAGGAATGCCATTTGTTTTACTGTGTCCAATTCCGCACCCAAGAATGTTCTTGTTTGGGATGGTATCAGCCTTGGCTTTTGTAAATTGACTGTGTATCCCAGGGCTTGTAGTAAGCAAATGACTCTTTGTAAATCTGTTGTCAGCTTGCTTTTGTTGTCCGCTTGTAACAGGCAGTCGTCCAGGTATGGATAAATCTGGATTCCCTGTAGTCTGCAGTGAGCGATTACTGATGCCAGGCATTTTGTGAATACTCTGGGCGCAGTAGATAAGCCAAAGGGCAATGCTGAGAATTGATAATGCTCTGATCCTGCAAGAAATCTGAGGTATCTTCTGCAATTTGGTCGTATGGGGACGTGCAGGTATGCCTCCTTGAGATCTAGAGTTACCAGCCAACACTCCTTGCCCAGCATGGGAAGAAGTTGCTGTAGGGTCAGCATTTTGAATTTTGGGACAATGATGTATGTGTTTAAGACGGACAGGTCGAGAATAGGTCTCCAACTTTTCTCTTTTCTTGGTACTAGGAAGAGTCTGGAGTAGAATCCTTTGCCCTGTTCTGTTATTGGTACTCTTTCCACAGCTCTCATCTTTGCTAATTCCGCTATCTGCTTTAGAGCTTCTGTTTTTTGATTTGGAGGTAGGTTTGGCATTCCTCTTTTTACTGGTAAGGTGTGGAAGTGGAACCTGTAGCCTTGGTCTATGGTTTGCAAAATCCACTTGTCTTTTGTGATATAGTGCCAATTTTTCGAAAATAAGGCTAACTTTCCGCCTAAAGGTGCTGCTATTTGCTCCCTGGTAGGCGGTGTCAGAGCCAAGTCACTGTGATTGTCCTGTTGCAGTGGCAGTGGTTGTGTCTGTGCCTCTGTTATTGCCTTGCCACTGTCGTCCTCTGTAGGCACCTCCTCTGGATTGATTTCTGCCTCTAGAGCATCTATTCCTGCCTCTTTGGGATTTTGAGGAGTCTGGAAAGGACCAATTTTTGGCAGGCCAGTTCCTGCTAAACCTTGGGGCTGAACCTGTAAGAAATCTTTAACTGTTTGTACAGATTTTGCCTTCTCTTCCATTTTCTTCATTACTTGCTGAGCAGGTGTACCAAATAGACTGGCCTTATCCATAGGAGCATCTAACAGCTTTGCTTTAACATGATCCGTAAGACCTGTTCTTTCAACCATGCATGCCTTCTTATCACTGTGCCAGTCATGGCTGATCTAAATGAAGCCTCCAGTGCATCATAGCCACATTTTAAAGAATGGTTACTAACCTGTTGGATGTTATTCACCATTTCTAATACATATTTCTTATCTAAGGAGTCATCAGAGGACAGCTTTTTAGTTAACTGATCAAGCATAAACTCTTGGTATTGGATCATATGAAACTGACAGTTTAAAGCTCTAGCTGAGAGAGTAGCAGAGGTGTAAACTTTTTCCCCATCTCTAAGGACCTGGATTCCCTTTCAGAAGGAAAAGGGTTTTTGCTGAGGTCGAGGCTACTGCCTTAGGCCCCTGGGATATAGTTTCAGGATCTGCAAGTGGGGCCTTGTATAGGTGGTGATGAGTGTCTGGCACCCTGTAAAATCTATCTGGTTTGGCAGGGGCTGGAGGTAAAGAATCAGGAGCAGTGCAAACATCATTAAATGCATCATCCACAACAGGCAGTACAGGAGGTATAGCTAAGGGCCTATGTTGTGGTAAGTGCAGAAATGTCCTAAGCCTTTTCTTGAATCTGAGAAATCTTGTCCCTGCCATTGGAATTGTTCTCTCATGGCATGTAAGGTTTCCCCAAAGGAAAATTCCTCTGGTGGAGAGGCAGCTGGAATGGATTCTTCAGCATCGGAATCTTCATAAGTAGAAAAGGAGCCTCTGGCTGGTCTGTAATGTCTGAGTCATCCGCAGAATCATCAGAGGACACTGGCTCGGGGCTCTGCTCTAGGTCTTTTCTGGGGGCTGAGAGGCCCTGTCTGGGTGAGATTGGGATCCCCTAATTAAGGATATTAAATCCTCTGCCAGAGTAAGCATTTGTGAATTAGAAGTGGGCCTGTGTGAGGGCTTAACAGGCACTGATTTAACAGATTTGGCTGCTTTAGCCCTGGCAAAGGCCTTAATAGACATGGCTGCAGGAGGCCTAGCAGCACCACGTGCTGGGGTAGAGACATCCAAAGGGATGGTGTCTGATAAATCACTAGGAACCACAATTGTAGGCAAAATTTCTGAGGCCGATTCAACTAAGGTAGCAGGAGCCTCAGTAGTAGTCATGGATTCGGCTGAAGATTGACCGGTTTTCTCGGTTTCGGCCGAAACCGAGACACGCGCTTGCTTAACCGTGGTTGCGGCCGAAACCGCGGACCGCGAGTGTCGGTCTTTTTCTTTGCGTTTTTTAACAATTTGGGAAGTCGGAGGATCCGACGGCATAATGTATGCAAAATCTGAGCCGAAAAACTGTTCAGCAAACTCCGACCGACGCCTAAGCGTCGTCGGTTGAAGGAAGCACAGGCGAACAGGCTGCTACGTCGTGGTCTGGGCCTAAGCAAGGCAGGCAGTAAGAGTGGAAATCTTTATGAGGTATTTGTTTCCCACAAGTTAAACAGTTATTGACTTTTTCTGACATCGGCTGAGGCAAGAAAGAGTCCCCAACGGGTACTTAGCTTTTAGAAGTCTTCAAGTAGTATTCGGTAGTAGTAATCTCTGGATCTGACCGACCGCACTTGCGAACAGCTTCTGCTTGGCACGCGCAAGAAAGACTGAGGAAAATGGCGTCGGCTGATGCCTTTATACCCAAAGACCAGCAGAGATGACGTCGGGTGAAGTGCGACATCAGCCGAAGCCGGACCCAGACTTTGGAATCCGGCCGACCGAAGGGCTGCCTGACGACAGGACAACCCATTTGTTATGACTGCAGATGCATCCTTGAAGGACATCAGGGCTTTTGTACAGAAACTTGTGAGAGTCAGGGACTCTGTAATATCTATCTGGTTTAACTGGGGGTAAGGGGTCAGGGTTCAAACTGGATTCAGTGTACACATCATCCACAATGTCAAGAACTAGCAGGATAGCAAGGGGTCTGCGTTGAGACAATAAAAGGAAGTCTCTGAGCCTTTTCTTGGATTCTGAATAATCCTGACCTTCCCAATGGAAATGCTCCCTCATGGTATGTAAGGTCTCCCCAAAGGAATAATCCTCAGGCGGAGAGGCTGATGGAATTGATTCCTCAGCATCAGAATCCTCATAAGGGGGTAAAGAATATCCTAGATCCAAGGAAGAGTCAGAGGAAATGGACACCTGGTCAGAAGATTCATAGTCTGCATCCTGTCTGGGCCTATTATCAGGAGAGGGATGGGACCCCCCTGATAAGGGTGATTAGGTCCTCGGCCATTTTTAGCATTTGTTCCTTAGGCATGGAAGCCTGTCCTGGAGAGAGTTGTGTCTGTTTCTTTGCTTTTAAGGGGGGCTTAGACTTAATAGAGGGTTTTAATGGTTATCTGGGTAGGTCTGAAAACACCCTCTGTAACTGTGGATTGCTCAGCTACTTCGATTCCCTCAGTAGGTTTAGGATTGGTAAGCTGAAGGCCTAGTGCGTCTGAAGGCTCAGCCAGCTCCACGTGGGAGTCGGATGCGGTCTGTGGTTCTGTGGAAGCGGTCGTCAGGGGCTGCGTAGGCGTCTCGCTGAAAACCAGACAACTGGCGACCGGCCTAAAAGAGGCCTCGTCGTCAGTTTTGGGCCTTGAATGCCTGTCCTTTTCCTTGCGCTTTTTATGCATTGCGGTCATCGGAATTTCTGACGGCATGGTGTAATTGAATTTTCTACCAAAATAATGTCGGGCAAAATCAAACCGACGTTTAATAGTGCGCTTGTTAAACCTAGCACAAAACCGACAACCAGTGATGATGTGGTCAGGGCCTAGGCATGGAATACAATAGGAGTGGAAATTCTTATGAGGTATTTGCTTCCCACAAGAAATACAGTTATTAACTTTTACTGACATCGGTCTGAGGCAAGAAAAAGTTTCCCCAACGAGGTACTTAGCTTTTTTAGAAGACTTCAGTTCTGGATTCAGAATGAAAATCTCAGGAGTAGGCCGACCGGCACTTGCGAACTGCTTCTGCTTCAGGCACTGCGTGGCAAGAAAGACCGAAGAAAATGGCGTCGGCTGCATCTTTTATACCCCTGTCGCACTGATGTCAGGGAGGAGGTGACAGCAACCGACACCGGACCAAGACTTTGGAACTCTGGCTGACTGTGGGACTGCCTGACTGCAGGATAACCCAAGTGTGATGACTGCAGCAGTGTAACATGATGAACATCTGGTAATGATTGGCTCCTAGCCGGAAGTGGAGGAAACTCCAAGAGCACCTGTCCATTTTGATGTGGCAGTACGCATTCTGGAGGTCAATTCAGCACACCCAATCATTCTCCTGCAGGAAGGACAGGATAGACTGAATGGTGACCCATCTGGAATTTCATCTTGGCCACTAACAGGTTCAAGGTGGATAGATCAGAATCGGTCTTAGGTCCCTCGTCTTCTTTGGCACTAAAAAGAACCTGGAATGAATGCCTAATCCAGACTGGTCTTAGGGGAAGTGTTGAATGACCCATTTTTCTAGCAGCTTTGTAATTTCCAGTGCTGCATCCTCTGTGTACGTGCGCGGGTGGAACGTCCGACAGGTGTCTGGGTGGTAGGGGTGACTTTAGAAAGGGGACTGAGTAACCTCTGGATATAATTTGCAACACCCCCCAATGATCTTCGGTGATGGACTCCCAAGCCGCTAGATGAAGCGAAAGGCGACCCCTGTCGGTCTCCAGAGATGAGCAGTTAGGCAACTCTTCAGGGCTGCTGCGCAGGTCTGTTTGACAGAGGTTCTTGAGACCCTTGATTTCTCAGACTCCCTCTGCCTCTAGGGCGGCGTCTGTCAAATCCCCCTCTGCCCCTGGGGGAAGGTGAGTCCTGAGTGTCCTGTGAGAAACTCTGAGCTTTCCGAAACCACATCTTCTTGGTTTCTTGCTGATTCCTACAGGAAGATTGTTGAGGGGCCGAAAAGTGGATCCCGAAGGCAGACAGAGAATCTTCCCATCCTTCTCACTCTGAACTTTGGTGTCACGTACAGTCTTCCCTAGAGGGAGGAACCCTCATACAGGGCATTCATAAAGGATGCCTCAAAGGGTACCGAAAAGGCACACAACTGGGGCCAGGCATGACACATGATGGCAATGTCAGTAACGGAAGCTCTAGCAGTGCCTTCCATTGCATGGGAGAAGAGACACACAGAGGTGCTAGCGACAGATATCAGGGTGGTCATTCGGGAGGAGAACACTTTTTTTGTCTTCTACCGACACAGACCCCAGGGTAGACTCAGAGACCTCCCTGATCAGGTCTTGCTGCAGCCTAATCACATGTGGCTGGACAGACCACCCTCCACGCTGGTGTAGGAATTCCATGATGTCTCCGAAGAAGGCATCCTCAGGAGGGTGATTGGGGGGAACCTTCCCCTCCTAAAAATTGGTGTCCTCAGTGAGTGACTCTGGTGGGGAGTCCAAATGCCACCTTTTACATGTGCATTTATGAGGAGCATCCTCAGTGGGGGATTCTGGGGAGGACTCACCAACAGCTTGCTACTCCCAAGAGGGGGTGTCCTGGAGCATAAAGGCGGCAGGCTGTACCTGAGATGGCAGAATGGTCAGATCCACACCAGAAACAGATGAAGCCAGGACAGCCTCCGAAGACGAGATAGTCAAGGGTATCAATGGAATCAAGAGGACCCTCTCTACCATGTTGAAAGCCGAAGGGGAATGGACCTCCTGAAAATGGGTGATGGCCAGAGCCGTATTCCTCTGACCCAACAGGGGAGTCAGAGCTGAGACTATAGGAGCCAAGATAACTAGGGGAAGGCTCTGCTCTGAAAGGATTGGAGCAGACACCATCACCTTGGATCCAGCACCAAAACGAGGGCTCCGAGAGCTGGACGGAGCCGAACAAGTCAGATCCGACCTGCTCAAGGCCAAAGCCGGCGTCTAGGTACATGGTACCATTGTGGCTGACCCCTTGACTCAAGAGTGTCCACGGATCCAAGGGCTCTGAATCCGGGGGGCTGGATCTGAGAAGGAGATAAAGGGATGAACACAGACTGCATACCCCCGGCTCCAAAGGGAGAGGGGCAGGCAAGACTTCCAACTGGATCTGCGTGTGGATAAACTTCCAGATCATCCTGTCCTTCTCCGCTTCGGAGAGACTGCGGGTGCAATTAAATAAAGATGCCACCAAGACCGGCCTGCAGTGATGGTGAGGTGTAGCCTGCGCCAACGACCGGGTCCATAGCTCCTCTGGTTCTGGGGAAAACTGAGGGGAACAGAGCTGGGGGGACTCTGACCTCGGGGTCAACCTAACTTTGGGAGGAGGGCCCGCTATAGCAAAGCAATCCAGGGATCACTTACAGGTTCATAGGTAGGTACTAGGCTATCGGCCCAAGGGCCTACGTAAGCCTAGCCAACAAGGTACCCTGGCTTATGCCACCCAAAAAAGTTATTATTCCTGTTCCAATGTCGAGCAAAGACACAGAAGTGATCCCTGGGGTGCATTTCCTATTTCCCATCCACTCATCAAGATTTTTCTTGAAGAGTGCTAATGAAGAACTTTGCTTGATATAGATGGGTAGCCTGTGTTCCAGAGTATGGGAAGTCTCTGGGACAGTAATCCAGCATGTCCTGTTTATTGTGGTGATAAGGTTTAGGTCCCTAGAGCGTGTAGCTTGGAGGGATTGGGATTTCTTTAGGTGTAGCATGTCCAACAGTTCTGGGTTTGACATAGCTTTATATGTTAGGCAGAGATCACCTCGGAGTAGGCGATATGCTACGGAGTAAAGCTGGAGTTTTTTGAGGTGGTCAGTGCAGGGCATTTGTTTGAGGCCAGTAATCCTCTTTGTGAGGTACTTCTGTGGCCTTTCCAGCTGCTGCAGATGTCTTGTAAGGTACATTCCAAAAGGGGCATTGTACTCTTTAATGGGTCTAAATGAGTGTCGAGTAGAGGGAAACAACGACCTCTTTTTTTCTGGATGAGAACCCTTTTATGATCAGGTGTGCCACGTAGAAGGACTTCCTGACTACTGTGGTGATGTGACTATCAAAGAAGAGACTACTGTCCACCTGGGTCCCAAGGTCTCTTATCACACATTTGGTGTTAAGTAGATTGCTGCCTATGTGGTAGTTCATGGGTACAGAGTTTTTACCAAACGGGATGACACTGCACTTTTTGGCATTGCGCTTGAGGCCATGGCTCTGACACCAGGCATCTGTCTCAGTGAGGCCCTTCTGTAGGATGTCCACATCATTTGGGGACTTGACTATGGCTCCTAGTTTGCAGTCATCTATGAACTTCATTAGCCAGAGACCTTCTGTGTTGGCCTATACTTCAGAGAAGTAGATACCGAACAGGAGAGGTTCCAGGACGGAACCCTGTGGTACTCCACTTGTCCCTGCTTTGAGGTCAGATATGGAGTCTGCAACTTTTACAGTGTGGGTTCTGGCAGTGAGCCAGTTGGCAACCCATCTTGTGATGTTGGGATTTATACTTAGTTTAGTGAGTTTAGCTAGAATTCCAGAATGGGGGATGGTGTCTAAAGCCTTGGCGAGGTCAAGATAGGCTATGTGAAAGTACAGTTTTGTACCTACCATAAATGTAGATGTTCGAAGATCCACATTGCTGCAGTCCTTACACTTGGGTAGTCCGCTGTGCTCGGTCGGCCCGAATATCAAAGTATTAGGCTGACGTCGGTCAAGGCGCTTAAGACTGACATCAGGACGTCAGGGTACAAATGCGCATGACCGACGTCATATCCTCAGTCTTTTCTTGCCCCAGATGTCAGAAGACCCTAAAAAGAAAGGTCAAAACCAAAAGACAGCAAAAAACAACCAACCACCCTTGCACTAATCCTATGTACAATAGATACAATATCCACAATATTTACAACCCAAACCACACAACCGCCTCTAACTACAGAGGGAAGGAGGGAGTATTGGACTGCAGCAATGTGGATCTTCGAACATCTACATTTATGGTAGGTACAAAACTATACTATGTTCATCTCACATTGCTGCAGTCCTTACACTTGGGTAGAATCCCAAAGCAGAGGTAAGGGAGGATGGCAAAACTATAAAGCAGTAGGAGCTGCCAAAATGCCCTGTAAAATTGCAGTGGCAAAACCAGCCCTAGATTTAGAGTAAAGTGGAAGGTGGTAATGCTTAGAGAAAGTATGCACTGAACTCCAAGTAGCTGCCTCCAAAATATCTTTAGTTGCCACCCCTTAAAAAGCTGTAGAAGTGGCAGTAGCCCTAGTGGAATGAGGCCTAATCCCAGCTGGAATCTCCTTACCATGATGGGAATAACAGAAAGCAATACAAAACCCAATCCACTTAGAAATAGTTTGTTTTGACACAGGCTTGCCCTGAGAACCCAAAGCAAATGAAACAAATAACTGCTGAGACTGCCTGAACCCTTTAGTTCTGCTCAAATAATATCGCAACTGCCTGTGTATATCCAAAGTGTGCAAAATCATTTCCCCTTTATTTTGGGGGTTTGCATAAAAAGTAGGCAAATGAATAGTTTGGTTTAAAGCCACACTAGAAACCACTTTAGGCATAAAGGAAGGATTAGTACGCAAAGATACCCTATCCTTATGGAAAATTAAGAAAGGCTCAACCACCATAAGGGCCTGTAATTCAGAAACCCTTCGCAGAGGTAATGGCCAACAAAAAAGCAGTCTTCCATGATAAATATTTCAACTCGGCAGTAGCTGCAGGCTCAAAAGGTTGTAGAGTGAGTTTCTCCAACACAAAATTGAGATCCCAAGCAGGAGTAGGAGCTCTACGTGGGGGTCTTATATTCTTTGCCCCTCTAAGGAATTGCTTAAACAAAGGATGAGAAAACAATGGTGGGTCACAGTCATAGTGAGCAGAAATTGCTGCAGCATGAACCTTAATAGAAGAGAAGGACAAACCTTTGTCCAGTAACTCAGTAAGATATTGAAGAGCCACACTTAAATTAGGCTTAGAAACATCAAATTCCTTTGCTGTACTCCAAAATAAAAATCTCTTCCATTTATCTGCGTACACTTTCCTTGTACTAGGCCTTCTGGCCTCCAAAATAACATTCAAAACTTGCTGTGGAAGCTGAGACCCTCCAGGGTTTAAAACAGAATATGCCAGGCTGTTAGGTGAAGAGAGTGAAGTTTGACATTGAGTAAATGACTGTTCTCCTGAGACAGCAGGTGTGGAATCAAGGCAAAGGCCATGGAGGCTCCTGCCAGACTCCTCAGTAATGGGTACCAGTGCTGTCGAGGCCAATCTGGAGCTATTAAAATCATCCTTGGCTTGTCCTGTCTGACCTTCAGGAGTACCTTTGGGAGGAGAGGCAGAGGTGGAAAGGCATACACATGAAGATTGCTCCAATTGAATGAAAGAGCATCCACTTTCCAAGCTGTGGGATGAAACCTTTTTGTCCAAAACTTTGGCAGCTGGTAGTTTAGTGGAGAAGCGAACAGATCTATGTCTGGAGTTCCCCATAACACTGTCAATTTCTGAAATACATGAGGATCCAATTTCCACTCGTGGGGATCCATAATTTGTCTGCTCAACACATCTGCTAAGGAGTTCTGTGCTCCCGGCAGAAACCTTGCCTGAAGATTTAGCTGTAAACTGAGAGCAGTCTCCCACAAAATCATTGCTTGTCTGCATAGAGGATAAGAATGTGTTCCCCCTTGCTTGTTGATGTACCACATGACAGTTGTGTTGTCTGTTAGAACCAACACCTGCCCTGGAAGAAGTAAATCCTTGAAAGCTATTAATGCAAATTGGACTGCTAACATCTCCTTCAAGTTGATATGTAGATGTTGAAGTCTGGCAGGCCACGTGTCTTGTACCCACTTTCCATTTAGATGAGCTCCCCAAGCTTTGTCTGAGGCATCTGTCGTTAGAATCTGACTCGCCTCTGGCCGGGTCACAGAGAGTCCCTTGTTTAGGTGACATTCCTGAGCCCACCACAAAAATTCCTTTTGAATGCAAGGTATTATCTGAATGACAGTGTCCATATCTTGGCAGTGCTGTGTCCATACATTTTGAGATACCATTGTAGCTTCCTCATATGCAGTTTGGCATTGGGAAGCACCAGAATACAAGATGCCATGAACCCCAAGGCTTGAAGGACTGTCCTTGCAGTCAGCCTGGACTGATGAGACAATTGATGGAAGTACAGAGAAAGATTCTTTTGTTTGTCCGGGGTCAAAAGGCCATCTGGGATGCTGTATTCAGTCTCACACCCAGAAAGCACATGTCCTGAGAGGGTACTAGACTGGACTTTATTTCGTTCACAGAATACCCCAGGCATCTTAGCACTGCTATCACATATTGTAAATGATGAAGAAGTTCGTCCTTTCCTTGGGCCAGAATCAGGCAATCGTCCAAATAAGGATAGATCTGTATTCCTCTTAGCCTGAAGAAAGCTATCACTGGAGCCAGAACCTTTGTGAACACTCTGGGCGCAGTAGATAAGCCAAAGGGCAATGCAGAGGACTGATAATGAGAAGTCCCAGCCCGAAAACGCAGATACTTCCTGCAACTTAGCCTGATAGGAACATGAAGGTAAGCCTCCTTGAGATCCAGAGTCACCATCCAGTGATCTTTGCCCAGCAGAGGTAAAAGCTGCTGTAACATCAACATTTTGAACTTGGGAATGTCCAGATAAGTGTTGAGGATAGATAAATCCAAAATTGGTCTCCACGTGTTCCCCTTCTTTGGTACTAGGAACAGGCGAGAATAAAATCCTAGGCCCACTTCTGGCAGAGGGACCGGTTGTATGGCCCCTATTTGGAGCAGCAGAAAAATTTGTTTGTGAGCCTCTAGTCTTTGCTGAGGAGGAACGTCCGGCATGCCTTTGAAAGGAGGCAAGGTATGGAAATAAAACCTGTAACCTTGGTGTATGATACCCAATACCCATCTGTCTTGGGTAATCAAACTCCAATTTTCGTTGAAGAGTGCCAACCTTCCTCCCAAAGGTGCTGCCAGGCAAGAAGGATCTGTCATTGGGCCTGTTTACGAAAGGACTGGCCCCTGCCCTCACCCGAAGATTGTGCAGGTGAACTCCCTGTTCTAGGTCTGAAGGAGCTCTGAGCTCTGCCCCTACCATGTCTAGATCTACCCCTAGACTGTGAATCATAAGAAGGGTACGTCCACCCCATAGCAGGCCAATTCCTACTAAACTTCGGAGGCTGAACTTGCAAAAAATCTTTAACAGCCTGCATAGACTTAGCCTTGTCTTCCATTTTCTTCAAGACTGACTCCACCGGTGAACCAAACAACACATCAGACTGTAAAGGAGCATCCAAAATCCTTGTCTTAACATGGTCAGATAAATTCTGATCCCTCAGCCAGGCGTGCCTGCGAAGAACTGACCCAGTGGCAGCCACCCTAGACGAGGCCTGTACAGCATCAAAACCACATTGTAAAGAATGCTTACCCACCTGTTCAGAGACATGTACCAAATCTTGTAATTCTTTACACTCAATGCCTTCCGCCAGAGCATCTACCTTAGACTTCAATTGAGAAAGAAGATAGTTTTGATATTTCAACATGTGAAACTGGCAATTTAAAGCCCTCATAGCTAAGGTGGAAGAAGTATAGACTTTCTTTCCCCATCTATCCAAAGCTCTGGCCTCTTTATCTGGAGGAACCGGATTTTTACAACAGAGGCCTTGACACCCTTAGGTCCCTGACTAACAGTTTCTGGGTCCGCCCTAGGACTCTTATAAAGATATTTATGAGCCTCAGGCACCCTGTAATACCTATCCGGTTTAACAGGAGCAAGAGGCAAAGAATCAGGATTAAGTGAAGCCTCTGCAAACACATCTTCCACAACATCCAGAACAGGTGGTATAGCCAAAGGCCTATGCTGGGGTAAAAGCAAAATTCCCTAAGCCTTTTCCTGGAATCAGAGAAGTCCTGACCTTCCCACTTAAAATGTTCCCTCATGGAATGAAGAGTCTCTGAAAAGAAAAATCCTCTGGAGGAGAAGCAGAAGGAGTCGAATCATCTGCATCAGAATCAGAATAAGGAGAGTACTCCTGCAAGTCTTCAGTCAAGACTCTGAAACATCCGAAGCCTGCTCAAAACTCCCCAACTCTGGTTCCACCCTAGGCCTCATATCAGGAGGGGGCAAAGAACCTCTAATCAAAGTAATTAAATCTTCTGCCATTTTAAGCATGTGCTTCCTGGGCACAGATCCTGTTGAACTAGGAGTGACACCAACAGAAGCTAAACCTGGCCTGCCTCTGGGAGAAGCCTTGGAAACAGAAGGAGAGGGCCTAACCACCCTAGGAAGGGAGGGGAGTATAGTAACCTGAGAAGCCCCTTCAGCCTGACCTGCCTCCTGAGAGGCCACATCCTGCAATATCAAAGTCTCCCCCTGGGACTCCAGAGAAGCCTCCGGCGGAACCACCGGTTCCACTGACGCCTCTAAAGAACCAGCGTCCGCACGGACGACTCTTCTTGCCTGGGTTTAGCTGCTTTGTCTTTGCGCTTCGAAGAAGCGGGCGTCGGAGCATCCGACGGCATCTTATAATTGCACCGCTCAAGACCAACCTGGCACAATCTAACCTTCGCTAATAGTGCGCTTATTGAACCTAGCACAAAAGCGACACCCAACAACGTCGTGCTCAGGCCCCAAACAAGGAATACACAAAGTATGATAATCCCTATGCAGTATCTGCTTCCCACAAGAAATACAGTTATTCACTTTTTCTGACATCCGTAAACCACTGAGGCAAGAAAAACTAAAATATTCCCAACGGGTACTTAGCCAACTTTGACTCGGTCTGAAACTCCGAATTCGAAAAATTTCAGAACGCCGAACGGCACTTGCAACGCTGCTTCTGCATCGGACCATGCGGCAAAAAAGACTGAGGATATGACGTCGGTCATGCGCATTTGTACCCTGACGTCCTGATGTCAGTCTTAAGCGCCTTGACCGACGTCAGCCTAATACTTTGATATTCGGGCCGACCGAGGACAGCGGACTACCCAAGTGTAAGGACTGCAGCAATGTGAGATGAAGAACATCTACATTACCCTCATCTGCGGCTTTGGTGACTGCCTCAAAAAAGTTGATCAGGTTCAGGAGGCATGATCTGCCTTTCACAAACCCGAATTGGGTGGGCTCCAGAGTTTGGAGGTTACCAATGTCTTTGCTTATGAGTTCCATGATGATACGTTCCATGGCCTTGCAGACCAGGCTCATCAGGCTAATAGGTCGATAGTTCTCGGGATCAGTGGTGGCTCCCCCTTTGTGGAATTGGATAACTGTTGCTGTGTGCCATTCAGTGGGCACAAAGCCTGATGCAAGGCTATTATTGAACATGCTGCTTAAGTGGGGAGCCAGTTCGTTCTGAAGTTAATGTAAAATGCAACCTGGGATTTTGTCTGGTCCCATGGATGCTGTGTTTTTGGCTTTAGAGAGTGCAGCTTTTACCTGTGTAGTTGTGATTACAGGGACTCTGCATTCTTCCTGTATAGATATGGGCCCTTTAGGGGGTGGGGGTGGGGTAAAGTTAGCACTGAACCTATCTGCCAGGATGCTGGCAATATTTATTTTATTTTACATTTGTTGACTGGGATAGTCCGACTGGATGCATGTCCATTCTCAGCAGAGGCCCGGGGAGAAAAGCTCCAAGGGTAAGCAGATACAGCATTACATAATACCAGCATTACATATTACAAACAGACTATTTACAGAGATTACATAAGTAAGCAAGTTAAACAAGTTCCACAGGTTACAGTTAATCCTGAGCACAAGTCAGGATTAAATTAAATTACACAGTAAACTGGTTAACAGATTTTTACACATTCTAGAGAGAGTTAGCTATATCAGTTGGTTCTGTAATTTTCATGCCTTTGTGCTGTATCTCAGAGCAGACCTGGGTATTGCCATAGAGATTCTTGACATAGCTATAGAATGCTTTGTGGTTGTCCTTAGAATTAGTGGCAATTTTGTTTTTGTAGCTAGCTTTGGAGGATCTTATAAAGGATCTCAGCTTCTTATTGCGTCTGACCAGGGAGCTCCTCCACTAATGGGATTTTACTTTCTTTTGCAACAGTTTCTTCCTTCTGCTGTGCAGTTTGTTTATGGCAGGGGACCACCAGATTGACTTCCTTTTTTTGGAGGACAGCAAGATCCATGCACTCGTGTAAGTGCTTATAGAGTGCATTAGTGTAGGACTCAGCAGTTGTAACTGTACTGTCCATCTGCATGGGTGTCATGAAGTAAGTTCACCACTTCTGTCTTAAGAAGCATGAAGTTGGCTTTGGAGAAATGTTTTACCATGGTTTCCTTAATGGGGGGTGGGGGCGGGATGTGGATATCAAGGGTGATTAGCTTATGGTCAGATCGGACCAAAGAGGAGATGACTTCAGGTGTGGAACACCGGTCACTCATGTTGGTAATGACTAGGTCTAGGATATTGTTGCCCCTGGTGGGGATGTGGATAAGCTGATCCAGGACACTGGAGTTTATGAATTTCAGAAAGCGTTGAGCTAAGGAGTTGGAACAGGAGTAGTTTTCCCAGTTAATGGTGGGGTAGTTGAAGTCGTCCATTATTAGGGTGTTTGGTTGAACCCTAATATTTTCCAGTACATCAGGCGTAACTCCATCTCCAGGCCTCTTGGTGGGAGGTTGAGTCCCAAAGGCAGGGGCGGAGACAACAGAAGAGACCAAGGCAGAAGAGGCCTGTGCGTCAGTGAGAAGAAGAAGCCCTTTTAAGATCAACTTATTTCTCCTGTCCATCAGTGCCTGGTCACAGATGGAACAGGCGGTCTCTAGGTGGGCTGCCTCCAAGTATACCACACACAGAGTGTGGCCATCGGCTGGGGACAGCTTATGGCCACACTCCATGCACTTTCGAAACCCGGGTTTTGGGGTCTCAGACATAGCAAAAGGACTGAAAAATCCAACAAAAAACCCATACACAAGCTCAAAGAAAAGGGAAAGGGGGGGGCTTTTTGTTTTTTTATAACTGACGGTCACATCGGGGTAGGGGAGGAAAAAAGAAAAGATAAACTTTTAGCAGAGATAATTTAGCAAAAAGAGTAATTAATATAACTCTTACCTCAACAGAAGCTCTGAGCAACAGAACACGATGCAAGCATGAAGCGTGGCAAATGAGATCTGAAGGGAGGAAGGTGACAGGTGCATTATGGGTAGGGGAGGAGCTTGGAGCTCGGATCAAGATGCTGGGTATGTGGCTGTTGGATCCGTGCCGGATCTGGGAACCCACAGGTTGAAGACCAAATGAAGACAACAACTTCAGATCTGAGGCTCTCCAAATTGAATTCAACTGGCCACAACACTGACCCATGCATTTCAACCCATGCATTTCAGAAAGATAAGATCAGCCATCTGATGAATTTGTGAATTAAGCTGAGAAAGATCAGAGAGAACTCTTGCAGAAACACTCATATGAAACCAGCATAGATTAGTGAGCAGCCAACAATAAGCCATCTGAAGAGACACCACTAGTACAGCAAACCAGATTTAAATAATGTAGTTGCGTCTTTCGGCTTTTCCCGGTTAGGGGTCGCCACAGCGGAACTCTGGTCCGCTAATGATTGGCAGTAGATTTTTACATGCTGGCTTGCCGGGCCTAACGCACAACCTTCAATGAAGGAACACCCATTCACGCATGTCGCCACACAGAAGATGCTCTGAGAATCGAACGGGCAACGTCTAACTGTGAGGCGACAACGCTACCGCAGCACCACCACCAACATAAAATCAGATTTAAATAATGTATTCATCCATTTACTTACCCACACAAAACTATAATGTAGTGCATGGAGTGCAGTGATTACACTACAATATCCAGAAAAAGATAAATCAGTTAAGCACTTCCACAGCATGAAACTCACTAACAATTGTTAAGCACCTCCTGCTTCGACTCTGATATCCAGAGAAAGACAAATAAGTTAAGCACTCACACAGCATGAAAATCCATCTTAACTGTTAAGTGCCTCCTGCTTAACTTTTTCAGATCAGGTATCATACCTGCCGGTACTGGTCAGCAAATGACAGCGGCAGAATAAAGAATAGCTTTGCTTCTGCTGACTATCTGTGCTAGTAATGTGTCCCTTACTTTCTGTAACATAAAAGAGTGTACTAACACTGTCTTTCTGACAGCACTCACCAACTACTTTATAGCTTTGAAAGTTGGCAAAACACTTGACACTTTTTTCCTGTAACTAGCACACATGGAGCACATAAAGCTCCATGCACTACAAAGAATTATGATCAGGTCTCTGGTCATAAACCTTTATTGTGTGTTCTCAACATGGATGCCAAGGTTCACCTCTCGAGCTTTACTCTTGATGTAAACTTCTTGGCATCAATGTCTTGAGCATATAATAAGCCGGTTATTATCAGCAACCTGCTCACAATCCTCTATATTAAAACTCAGAATACTCCAGTTCACAGGCTGCTAACAAGGTTATCACAATAAGATTATTTGTCACAGTTGTACAGTGGCGCAGCAAACAGCAGTAGCCAAATATAAGAGAAGCAGAACTATGTGTATAACATGAGTCTATGAATTCATCTTGCCAACACCAATGAATATGTCTTGTTTAGTTGTAGTTTAAACAGTCAAGAGGTGCTGTTAGTAATACAAACTCTAAAAATGAGAATGGCAGCTTCAATTCCAGGCCATTGGTTAGACTTTGCAATCAGACATAACACAGAAGGCTGAAGCCAAAAAAGCAGCACAGCTAAAGCCTGTTTCTCATCTGGAAATGTCCAAAAACAGAGGAAAGATGAGGCCACTAACGACTGCATTAAAACACAAAATCAGACAAAACTCCAAAATAAAATGGCTCCAAGATAGCACCAGTAGCCAAAGTCACAAATTAAGTCAATCTACAAACAGGCAGATAGGACAGAAAATGGTGCAGTACAACACCAGCATTTAAACTCAGTTACACAGTTCAAGCACTCAAAAAACCTGAAAGCTGTAGTAAAAATGTACAGCATCTGATCTTGAATAAGAGGTGTACTAAAAGTCAGGTTATTAAAATTAGAAGTTATGTACCTACCATAACGTTCCATGTTAGTTGTCTTCTCTCGCCTTCTTTCTTGCTGGATGGGTTCGGAGCCGATCCTCGGCTCCGACTCGGCACTTGCTTAGCTTGAGAACTCCTTTTACCAGCTCGAGGCAACCCTATATCCCATGATGCAAGGCGGGACTACCTCAGATCTCGTTTGGTAGCTAAACTACCCTGCTAAGGACTAACCTAATATATTTTAGGAAACCCAAGTTCATAACAAAGGAGTCCTCTAATGAAGGCTCAGGAGGAAACAACCTGATAGGAACTCTTCAAGATCTGTCCAGGCCAGGGGGAAGGAGGGAGGGCCTTAAGAAAGAAGGCGAGAAGACAACTAACATGGAACGTTATGGTAGGTACATAACTTCTAAATGTTAAGTTGTCAATCTCGCCTTCATTCTTGCTGGATGGGACCGCGTCCCTAGCACCTGTATCCCGGGTGGCTCAATGGAACAGACTCTTGAGAACTGTGGAACCAAAACTGGCTCTGTCTCTGGAGGCCAAATCTAACTTGTAATGAGAGACAAAGGTATGAGGAGTGGCCCAAGTAGCTGTTGCACAAATGGTATCAATGGGTAGTCTATCCTGAAAGACTGCAGAAGTGGATAGACTCCTGGTTGAGTGTGCTTTCGGTTTAGAAGGTAGTTGCTTGCCTCTGAGTGAATACACATAAGAAATGGTGGAAGACAACCATCTGGATAAGGTCACTTTAGACACTGGGAGACCTTTCCTGTTTTCTGCATAGGAGACAAATAGTTGGTCCGATTTCCTGAATTGTTTCGTTCTATGCAAATAGTATCTGAGCTGACGATGGACATCCAAAAAATGAAGCTTTTGTTCAGCTCTGTCAGAATAGTTTGGAAAAAAGACTGGTAGATCAATGGATTGATTAATATTGGTTTGAGAAACAACTTTGGGGAGAAAGGACGGGTTAGTTCTTAAGGATACCCTGTCCTTGTGAAAAACCAAGTAAGGAGAACGGATGCAGAGAGCTTGAATCTCGGAAACCCTTCTTGCTGAAGTGACAGCCAGTAAAAATATAGTTTTCCAGGTCAATAATTTCAATGAACATGAGGCAGACGGTTCGAAGGGTGGTAACATTAAGGATGCCAACGTTAAATTTAGATCCCATTGTGGAGGAGGATGTTTTATTGGTGGCTTTAGGAGAAACACTCCTCTCAGAAAGGCCTTGCATAGTCTATGAGACATAATGTTATGATCTTGCAAGCCAACATGATACTTGGAAATAGCAGCCATTTGAACTTTTACTGTAGATGAAGAAGATCCTGACTGAAAAACTTCAGCCAGGAAATCTAAAACAGAATGCACAGGAGCAGTAAAGGGATCGATATTTCTGGAATTTGCCCAGATGGAAAAACGTCGCCACTTGCTAGCATAAACAGCTCTGGTGGACGACTTTAAAGAAGCCACTAAAATATCTCTGACCGGATCAGAGATCATAGGAAGCCTGGCTAGGGAAGGAAGTGGAGCAACCAAGCAGTGAGGTTGAGAGAATGAATGGCCCGGTGCTGTTGACCCGACTGGTGGATCAAGAGATCCGGAACTGGGTCCAGATGCCAGAGCTGCACCAGGAGGTGACGATGCAGAGACGGAAACCAAATTTGTCGAGGCCAGTAAGGGGCAATGAGAATCAACTTGGCCCTCAAAACGGTGGCTTTCTGAATGACTTGTGGAATCAAGGGAAAAGGAGGAAAAGCGTACAGAAGTCCCCGGGGCCAATCCTGGGTTAGAGAGTCTCTCAGGGGTTGGCCTGGTAGGGGAATGAGGGTGAAAAAAATCGGGGCACTTGTTGTTTTGGGGTGTAGTAAAAAGATCGCAACAAGGTGTGCCCCACTTCAGAAAAATCGGGTCCACTACAGATTGACTGAGAGACCACTCGTGAGGCATGAGAATGGATCTGCTCAGCCTGTCCGCCAAGAGGTTGGACCTGCCGGGGATGTGCGTTGCTATCAGAAACCAATGAGAGGAGATTGCCCATTGCCAAAGTCTGAGAGCTTCTCGACACAACAGATAGGACCTGGTCCCGCCCTGCTTGTTGATGTACCAGACCACGGACATGTTGTCCGTTTGTACTGCAATAGTCCCCGCGGGAAGAAAGTCGTTGAGGGCTTGCAATGTTAAAAGCACCGCTCTCATCTCCAGGACATTTATGTGCAGATGGTATTCTATGGGTTGCCACGTCCCATGGACCATCCTGCCCTGATAATGCCCCCCACCCGATCAGAGAGGCATCCGTAGTAACTGTGGCAACCGGAGGAGGGGGAACAAAAGGTCGGCCCTGATGAAGAAGAGGGGAAGATATCCACCAGTTCAGATGAGTCCTGCACGATTGTGTGACTAAGATTTCGTGCCTCATCGGAAGACTGTGGAACGACCACTGAGTGAATAACATCCACTGCAGAAGACGCATGTGGAAGCGAGCCAGTGGTAGAAGAACAATGGCCGCAGCCATAAGACCTAGAACCTTTAGTATCAGTCTGGCTTTGACTTTGCTGCTCTGCAATAAAATCTGAACGTATTTTTGGATGTCCAGAATTCTTTGATCTGTTAGTCTGGCTAACATTTTGACGGTGTTTAATTCTGCGCCTATAAAGGTGATAGATTGGCAAGGCTGCAGAAAAGATTTTTCGAAATTCACTGAAATTCCCAAACTCCTGCATAGCTGCAGAGTGAAGTCTCTGGTCTGAAGAAGCTGACACCTGGTGGTGGCGGAGAGGAGCCAGTCGTCTAAATAAGGAAACACCTGGAATCCTTGACGTCTCAGATGAGCTGTGACCACTGCCATGCATTTGGTAAACACTCTGGGGGCTGAAGTGAGGCCAAAGGGCAGGGCTCTGAATTGGTAATGACTGGTCCCTAGCCGAAAGCGGAGAAACCTTCTGGAGCACCTGTGAATCTTTATGTGATAGTACGTGTCCTGAAGGTCTATAGAGCACATCCAGTTGTCCTTGCCCAGAAAGGGCAGAATGGACTGAAGCGTGACCATCCGGAATCTTGCCTTCTTGACAAATCTGTTTAGACTGCTCAGGTCTAATATTGGTCTCCAATCTCCCGTCCTTTTGGGGACCAAAAAGAATCTTGAGTAGACGCCGGATCCTACTTGGTCTGCTGGAACAGTCTGGACGGCTCTTTTTTCTAGGAGCTTTAAAACCTCCTGTTCTGCCAAATCCCTTTGACCGGGTGAGATGTCTGGAAGGGATTGATGAGGTATGGGATACCTTTCGAAGGGGATTTTGTAACCCTCGGATATGATCAACTGTACCCACATATCTTGTGAAAGGGAATGCCAGGCTACTGGGTACAGCGAAATCCTTCCCCCGACTGCCTCCAAGGGTGGACAGTCGGGCAACACCTCAGGGGTGCTGAAAGGGATTCTCAGGAAGAGACTCCCTGTTGCCCTGGTTCTGAGGACCCCCCCCTGCCTCTAGGGCGGCGTCTATTATTGTTACCCCCTCTGCCTCTGGGGGTAAACTGACCACGTGTGTCCGGTGTAGCTCCTTGGGCTTTGCGGAACCACATCTTCCCTCCTTTCTGACCCTTGGGATAGGGTCTAGAAGGAGTGGAAAAATGGACTCTAATGGCAGAAAGAGTTTTACCGTCCTGCTCACACCTGGTCAAGGTTTCCTTCACCTGAGGTCCGAACAAAGCCGAACCGTCAAAGGGGGTATTGGTGAAGGACGCCTTAAAGGGGTCCGCAAAATTACAAAGCCGCATCCAGGCTTGATGTCTAAGAGCCACTCCTGTGCCTGCGGCCCTGCTCGCTCCATCGGCTGCATAGGATATGAGCCGCATGGAGGAGTTGGTTAAGGAATTCAGGATTGCTAGCTGTGAGGCAATCTTTTCTTGAGCCCCAGCAGCAGAAGGATCCTGGACTACTTCACCTAGTTCCTTGAGAATATCTCTTTGAAGCCTGGTGAAGTGACAAAGGTAGTTCAGCGAACGCATAGCAAAGGTCGCTGAAGAAAACATCCGCTTTCCATACCTGTCCATGGTCCTAGAATCTTTGTTAGGAGGATGGACAGGTACTGAAGGATCCGCAAGTTCCTTCTTAGTGGCCGCCGCCACCACCATAGCATCCACAGAGACGCCCTTGGAAAGAAACTGTTTGTCCGTAGGGGCCGTAATAAATTTGGATGGTCTCCTGGGGACAGGTTCCACAGAATCTGGAGCTGCCACACGCCTTCCTAGCCACTACCTGCATAAATGGGTCGAAAGGCGGAGACACCCAGGAGGTGGAGGGTCGGGATCCAAAAGCCTCCAGGTATACCGACTCATCCTCGGAGGGGTCAATGGAGGGCCAATTCCCCCTCTGTTTGAGGAGCTCAAGGATGTCTGAAAAGGAGACATCCTCAGAGGGGATCGGGAACCCTCCGACTCATCTAAGTCGGTATCAGATGTAGTAGACTCAGGGAGTCTGTGTGTTTCCTCTACACGCCTCTTCGAGGGGTTCCCCCTGCAGGATCAGGAGAAACCTTGGAAGAGGAAGATATTCCCAATGGGGAAACCTGGGGCGATGGATCCCTGGGCCTGAGAGCAAGAGGCTGGCAAGAGGCGTCTACAGGCACGAAGAGGGAGGAGCTAGAGGGATGGACTTGACCTGGCTCAGGAGCCAGGACACTCCTCATCACCTCAAAGGCTCCACTCCCGGGAGGCGGAACATTCCCTCGAGGAAATAGGAATTCCGGCTCCACTGAGAGGGAAGGCTCGAGGCCGATGTCGGTGCCGAGCTTACCAAAGCCGAAGCCCCGAGAGGGAGAGCGGGGTCGGACAAGGGTCCGATGCTACTAGCCCCCTCGGAGCCGACAAGGGAAACTCGACGACCGGATCCCTCCAAGGAAGGTCTCAAGGAGGAGATCGGAGCCGAGGACGACGGAGCCGAAAAAGGATGTATCGGCTCCGGCGCCGACACAGTCGCTGTCCCGTGAAGCTCCGGCTCCGAACTCTGGTGGGGAGTCGGAGGAGGAAGTTCAAGGGGTGAAGCAATAGCCGAAGTCTGCTGAAACGGGATATGGAGCATTTGGGCCAGTGCCTGCGACTTCAACAGCCTGCTTACCACCCTCTCTAAATCGTGGTCAGACAGCCTGGAAGATCTCGAAGATCGGCTCCGATGACTCCGCTCCGACAAAAGAGGAGATCTCGGAGCCAAGTGGATAGATTCCAAAGAAGGGGACCGAGATCTCTTCCTGGATGAAGTCATCGGAGCCGACGTCCCCTGGGTTCCAGATGGAGCTGAAGGTTTCTCGGCTCCGATACTGGATAAAGTACAGTTTTGTACCTACCATAAATGTAGATGTTCGAAGATCCACATTGCTGCAGTCCTAACACTTGGGGTAGTCCGCTGTCCCAGTCGGCCCGAATACCAAAGTATAAGGCTGACGTCGGTCAAGGCGCATTATTCTGACGTCAGGACGTCAGGGTACAAATGCGCATGACCGACGTCATATCCTCAGTCTTTTCTTGCCCCAGATGTCAGAAGACCCTAAAAAGATAAGGCCAAAACCAAAAAACACCAAACACTCCTGTACCAAATATATGTACAATATATACAAATTTACAAAGTACAGCCCCACCACACAACCACCCCTAAACACAGAGGGAAGGAGGGAGGGTAAATTGACTGCAGCAATGTGGATCTTGAACATCTACATTTATGGTAGGTACAAAACTGTACTATGTTCTTCATTTCACATTGCTGCAGTCCTAACACTTGGGTAGAATCCCAAAGCAGAGGTAAGGGAGGCTGGCAAATCATAAAGAAGCAGGAGCTGTCAACATGCCCTGCAAAATAGCCGTGGCAAAACCAGCCCTAGATTTAGAGTAGAGAGGAAGGTGGTAATGCTTAGAGAAAGTATGCACTGAACTCCAAGTAGCTGCCTCCAAAATATCCTTAGTTGCCACCCCCTTAGAAATGCTGTTGAAGTGGCAGTAGCCCTAGTGGAATGAGGCCTAATCCCAGCTGGAATCTCCTTGCCATGATGGGAATAACAAAATGCAATGCAAAACCCAATCCACTTAGAAATAGTTTGTTTTGACACAGGCTTGCCCTGAGAACTCAAAGCAAAAGAAACAAACAACTGCTGAGACTGCCTAAAATCCTTAGTCCTGCTTAAATAATAACGCAACTGCCTGTGTACATCTAAAGTGTGCAAAATCTTTTCCCCTTATTTTGGGGATCTGCATAAAAGTAGGCAAATGAATAGTTTGGTTTAAAGCCACACTAGAAACCACCTTAGGCATAAAGGAAGGATTAGTACGTAATGATACCCTATCCTTATGGAAAATCAAAAAGCTCAACCGCCATAAGGGCCTGCAATTCAGAAACCCTTCTTGCAGAAGTAATGGCCAACAAAAAGCAGTCTTCCATGACAAGTATTTCAATTCAGCAGTAGCCGAGGCTCAAAAGGTTGTAGAGTAAGTTTCTCCAACACAAAATTGAGGTCCCAAGCAGGAGTAGGAGCTCTACGTGGGGTCTTATATTCTTTGCCCCTCTAAGAAATTGCTTGAACAAAGGATGAGAAAACAATGGTGGGTCACAATCATAGTGAGCTGAAATTGCTGCAGCATGAATCTTAATGGAAGAGAAAGACAAACCTTTGTCCAATAACTCAGTAAGATATTGAAGAGCCACACTCAAATTAGGCTCAGAAACCTCCAAATCCTTTGCTGCACTCCAAAATAAAAATCTCTTCCAGTTTTCTGCGTACACTTTCCTTGTACTAGGTCTTCTGGCTTCCATAATCACATTCAAAACTTGTTGAGGAAGTTGAGACCTGCTATGGTTCAAAACAGAATATGCCAGGCTGTTAGATGAAGAGAGTGAAGCTTGACATTGAGTAGATGACCGTCCCTCTGAGACAATAGGTGTGGAATCAAAGGTAAAGGCCATGGAGGCTTCCTTACCAGACTCCTCAGTAATGGGTACCAGTGTTGCCGAGGCCAATCTGGAGCTATTAAAATCATCCTTGGCTTGTCTTGTCTGACCTTTAGGAGTACCTTTGGGAGGAGAGGCAGAGGTGGAAAGGCATACACATGAAGATTTTTCCAACTGAAAGAAAGAGCATCCACTTTCCAAGCTGTGTGATGAAACCTTTCGTGCAAAACTTTGGCAGCTGGTGGTTTAGTGGAGAAGCGAACAGATCTATGTCTGGAGTTCCCCATGACACTGTCAATTTCAAATACATGAAGATCCAGTTTCCACTCGTGGGGATCCATGATTTGCCTGCTTAACACATCTGCTAAGGAGTTCTGTGCTCCCGGCAGAAACCTTGCCTGAAGATTTAGTTGCAAGCTGAGCGCAGTCTCCCACAAAATCATTGCTTGCCTGCATAGAGGATAAGAATGTGTTCCCCCTTGTTTGTTGATGTACCACATGACAGTTGTGTTGTCTGTTAGAATCAACACCTGCCCTGGAAGAAGTAACTCCTTGAAAGCCATTAATGCAAACTGGACTGCTAACATCTCCTTCATGTTGATAAGTAGATGCTGTAGTCTGGCAGGCCACTTGCCTTGTATCCACTTTCCATTCAGATGAGCTCCCCAAGCTATGTCTGAGGCATCTGTCGTTAGAATCTGACTCGCCTCTGGCCGGGTCACAGAGAGTCCCTTGTTTAGGTGACATTCCTGAGCCCACCACAAAAATTCCTTTTGAATGCAAGGTATTATTTGAATGACAGTGTCCAAATCCTGGCAGTGCTGTGTCCATACATTTTTGAGATACCATTGCAGCTTCCTCATATGCAGTTTGGCATTGGGAAGCACCAGAATACAAGATGCCATGAACCCTAAGGCTTGAAGGACTGTCCTTGCAGTCAGCCCGGACTGAAGAGATAGTTGATGGAAGTAAAGGGAAAGATTCTTTTGTTTGTCCGGGGTTAAAAGGCCATCTGGGTTGCTGTATTCAGTCTCACACCCAGAAAGCACATGTCTTGAGAGGGTACTAGACTGGACTTTATTTCGTTCACAGAATACCCCAGGCATCTTAGCACTGCTATCACATATTCCAAATGCTGAAAAGGTCTTCCTTTTCTTGAGCCAGAATCAGGCAGTCGTCCAAGTAAGGATAGATTTGTATTCCTTTTAGCCTGAAGTAAGCTATCACTGGAGCCAGAACTTTTGTGAATACTCTGGGCAGTAGATAAGCCAAAGGGCAATGCAGAGAACTGATAATGGGAATTCCCAGCTCGAAACGCAGATACTTCCTGCAACTTAGTCTGATAGGCACATGAAGGTAAGCCTCCTTGAGATCTAAAGTTACCATCCAGTGATCTTTTCCCAGCAGAGGTAAAAGCTGTTGTAACGTCAACATTTTGAACTTGGGAATGTCCAGATAAGTGTTGAGGATAGATAAATCCAAAATTGGTCTCCACGTGTTCCCCTTTTTTGGTACTAGGAACAGGCGAGAATAAAATCCTAGGCCTCTTTCTGGCACAGGAACCGGCTGAATGGCCCCTATTTGGAGTAACAGAGAAATTTGCTTGTGAGCCTCTTTTCTTTGTAGAGGAGGAATGTCTGGCATGCCTTTGAAAGGAGGCAAGGTATGGAAATAAAACCTGTAATTGTGGTGAATGATATCCAATACCCATCTGTCTTGGGTAATTAAACTCCAATTTTCTTTGAAAAGTGCCAGCCTTCCTCCCAAAGGTGCTGCCAGACGAGAAGGCTCTGGCAGCTGAAAAGGCAGGTCATTGGGTCTGTTTACGAAAGGACTGACCCCTGCCCTCACCAGAAGACTGAGCAGGTGAACTCCCTGTTCTAGGCCTAAAAGAACCTTGAGCTCTGCCCCTACCATGTCTAGACCTACCCCTAGACTGGGAATCATAAGAAGGATATGTCCACCCCTTAGTAGGCCAATTTCTACTAAACTTCGGAGGCTGAACCTGCAAAAAATCTTTAACAGTCTGCATAGACTTAGCCTTGTCCTCCATTTTCTTTAAAACTGCTTCCACAGGCGAACCAAACAACACATCAGATTGTAACGGAGCATCTAAAATCCTTGTCTTAACATGCTCAGCCAAATTCTGATCCCTCAGCCAGGCGTGCCTGCGAAGAACAGAACTAGTGGCAGCCACCCTCGAAGAGGCCTGTACAGCATCAAAACCACATTGCAAAGAATGCTTACCCACCTGTTCAGAAACATGAACTAAATCCTGCAACTCTTTACACTCAATACCTTCCGCCAGAGCATCCACCTTAGACTTCAATTGTGAAAGGAGATAATTTTGGTATTTTAACATGTGGAACTGGCAATTCAAAGCCCTCATGGCTAAAGTGGAAGAAGTATACACCTTCTTTCCCCATCTATCCAAAGCCCTTGCCTCTTTATCAGGAGGAACAGGATTTTTAACAACAGAAGCCTTAACACCTTTAGGCCCCTGAGAAACAGTTTCTGGGTCTGCCCTAGGACTCTTAAAAGATACTTATGAGCTTCAGGCACCCTATAATACCTATCCGGTTTAACTGGGGCAGGAGGCAAAGAATCAGGGTTCAGGGAAGCCTCTGCAAAAACATCTTCCACCACATCCAGAACAGGAGGTATAGCTAAAGGCCTATGCTGGGGTAGAAACAAAATTCCCTAAGCCTTTTCCTGGAATCAGAGAAATCTTGACCTTCCCATTTAAAATGCTCCCTCATGGAATGAAGAGTCTCTGAAAAGAAAAATCCTCAGGAGGAGAAGCCGTCAAGGAGTAGAATCATCTACATCAGAATCAGAATAAGGAGGATACTCCTGTAAGTCTTCAGCCAAGACTCAGAAGCCTCCAAACACTGCTCAAAACTCTCAAGCTCAGGTTCCACCCTAGGCCTCTTATCAGGAGGGGGCATAGAACCCCTAATCATAGTAATCAAATCTTCTGCCATTTTAAGCATATGTTTCTTAGGCAGAGACCCTGAAGAACTAGGAGAGACGCCCACTGAAGTTAAACCTGGCCTGCCTCTCGAAGAAGCCTTGGAAACAGAAGGGGAGGGCCTAACCACCTTAGGAAGGGAGGGGAGAACAGCTACCTGAGAAGCCCCTTCTGCCTGGCCTACCTCCTGAGAGGACACATCTTGTAACAGTAAAGTCTCTCCCTGAGACTCCAAAGAAACTTCTGGCAGAACCTCCGGCTCCACCGAGCCCTCTAAAGAACCGACGTCCGGGACAGACGGTTCTTCCAACCTAGGCTTTGCTGCTTTGTCCTTGCGCTTTTTTGACGAAGCGGGCGTTGGAGCATCCGACGGCATTTTATAATTACAACGCTTCCCAAAAACTAACCTGGCACAGTCTAATCTTCTCTTTATAGTGCGTTTGTTAAATCTAGCACAAGAGCGACATCCAACAACGTCGTGCTCAGGCCCTAAGCAAGGTATACACAAGGTATGGTAATCCCTATGAGGTATCTGTTTCCCACAAGAAATACAGTTATTCACTTTTTCTGACATCCAGTTAAATACTGAGGCAAGAAAAAACCAAATATTCCCAACGGGTACTTAGCCAACTTTGATTCGGTCTGAAACTCCGACTTCAGAAAATTTCAGAACGCCAACCTGCACTCGCAATACTGCTTCTGCATCGGACCATGCGGCAAAAAAGACTGAGGATATGACGTCGGTCATGCGCATTTGTACCCTGACGTCCTGACGTCAGAATAATGCGCCTTGACCGACGTCAGCCTTATACTTTGGTATTCGGGCCGACTGGGACAGCGGACTACCCCAAGTGTTAGGACTGCAGCAATGTGAGATGAAGAACATCATGTCGGCTCCAGCCGGAGCCGACAAGGCAACAGTAGATTGGGTGTCGGAACCGATCGGAACCGACCCCACCTGAGAAGAAGAAAGATTGGCTCCGGCCGGAGCCGATCTCGGCTCCGAAGGAGCCGGAGCCACCGGGGAAGGCTTGGAAGCTGTAGCCTGACCCTTAGATGGCTTGGAAGGTTTACTGGACCCAGGTTTAGTGGGTGAACCTTCCAGCTTTAATAAGCCACGGAGGATTAATTTATTCCTCCTTTCCTGCAGGACTCACTGGCTAAAAGAGTGACACAAAGCACAGGAGTCCTGCAGGTGTAAAGGCCCCAGGCAGTAAACACAAGAAGTGTGACCGTCTGTCAGAGACATTTTCTGACAGCACGAGTCACACTTCTTGAAGCCCGAGACCTTTACCTCCTTAGACATTGTCCAAGAAAAGAGTAACAAAAAATACTCACACACACCCCAAAAACAGTCACACTATTAATCCCAGAAACACAGACACACAGATAGGGATCAATAAGGGAGGCCCAGGCCTAACTGAAAATTTTTAAACTTTTTTTTTTTTTTTTTTTTTTTTAACTTTTTAAACTTTTTAGGGAATAGGGTGGATAGTATGAACACTACACTCTATAAAAAAGGAAAAGGGGGAGATAAACCCTGACTAAAGCTGTTTGAAAAACTCAAACTTACCTCAGCTGGCAAAAAGGAGACCTCTTCGCAAAGCGGCAAACAAGATCTGAGGTAGTCCCGCCTTGCATCATGGGATATAGGGTTGCCTCGAGCTGGTAAAAGGAGTTCTCAAGCTAAGCAAGTGCCGAGTCGGAGCCGAGGATCGGCTCCGAACCCATCCAGCAAGAATGAAGGCGAGATTGACAACTTAACATCTAGGACTACAAAAGAACAATAACACAAAGACAAATTTAATTCCTGTTATAGAAGGATGTGAGTTGCCTGCAGTTTACTATGCCAGCCACTCATCTGTCCACAAAGGCATGTCTCAAAATGGATAATGCAGTGCATCATTAGTGGGTGCTAGAATCTTGAGTTGCTGCTGTCATGTCTATTTTATTTAACTGTGATGGAATATGAATTAAACAAAATATACAGTATATAAAGAAGAAACATGTTTTGCCTATCAATTAGATTTCAGTGTTGGCATATAAATGGATAATTCCTATCCCAACTAAATCGAAGTTGCATACGTACAATAAGGCGTCATTTTCATACCAGTCGGTCCGATATGACTGTTGGGTACCAAACAGGTTGCTAGATCTGATCTGACCATCTGCAAGTGCTCCTGCATACCTCTCAAATTCTTCGAACAAGAAATCTGGAAAACGCCACAAATAATGGGGGGGGGGGGGGGGGGGGCGCAAAGGCCCACAAATACAGACACTTTTTAAATATTGTTCTTACAAGCTTAGAAAGTTGACAGAAAACAGGTTTTGCATTAGCATGAATTTTCTAAAGGATATTAAAGTCTGAAAATAAAATGCCTGCTATTATTTTCTGACTTCACACCTCACTGATTTGCCAGCAATTTGCTAGAAAACTACAATTGTATGAGAAAAGAGACTTGTATATAGTTTTTTTTTTTTTATGTAGTTTGTATGTTCATTCTGTGATTAAGAATTGTAAGTATATATATTTTTTTCTTTTCTTTAAAAATCAATAAAGAGAATGTTAAAAAAAAAAACAATTGTATGAGAAAAGGACCAAAACTGTGAGTCAAAAATCTGGGCAGCTGAGAGCTATGGCCTTGAGCTCCTTCAGAAATTTTCATCCATAATTTCCCTGAGGCCTCAGAAATCTTGGACCGAGTTTTCCAGACAGAATGGGCACAATGTAGTAATCATCTACCATAGGATAAGAGAAAATAAGAGAGGCCCAAGTTAGTCTGCAGTTTCTCTGAAACAATGTGACAATTTGGCAGGGAGAACGAGGGAGGAATGTCATATTTTACAGACTAGGATGAAAACAATCCATTATTATAATAAGTACAAAACTTTTGCAACATATTTCAGTTGACCATCTGATCAGACTGTTGGAAAGAATCCTAAGCTACCCAGATTCTTGAGTGGCATCATGACAGGATACCTCTCAGAACTATGCATCTGAAGGAAGCTCTCGACCCAGATATGATATGTAGTTTATCTAGCAAAGGTGTGCAATGGAGACAACACTATGGCAACACAAATCTTACATATAAGAGAATTTCCGAAAAAGGCAATGGAGATGGAAACGGATCATGTGGAATGAGCTCTTGGTCAGGCAGAAAGCCATATGATAAATTAACATAGCTCTCAACCTTCCATTTCCAAAATGAGGAACACTAGCCCTCATAATGTGGAACAAATGGGCAAAATGTGGAACACATACTAATGGCTTACTAACAAGTTCAACTAGGAAGGCCACAGGATGGTTAAAATATGCTGGTTTTACTTATAAAGATCTTTTAATGAATTAATATGATTCATTTCTATTTACCATGGATTCACTTAAAAAAATTCACATCACTGAATGTGTGGCAGAGTCTTTCAATGTGGAACATTAAGGAACTTTGAGGAACATTAACTTTTTAAGACCCGAAATGAGGTACGTTCCTTGTAATGAGGTACCCTTGAGAGGTATGTAAATTAAGCTTGGAGGCCTTGTTATTCATCCTGTTTGGGGTGAAGGAAATGAATGAGCGTCCTTTATGAATGGCCTTCTTCTGTGGAGATAGAAAGTACAGTTTTGTACCTACCATAAATGTAGATGTCCGATAGGTATGCATCTGCAGTCATAACATATGGGTTGTCCTGCCTCAGGCAGCCCTTCGGTCGGCCGGATTCCAAAGTCTGGGTCTGGCCTCGGCTGATGTCGCACTTTCCCCGACGTCAGAGCGTCTGGGGTATAAAAGCATCAGCCGACGCCATTTTCCTCAGTTTTTCTTGCCCCAGGTGCCAGGTGCCCTCTAGGAAGGCTAAATTTGGATAAATGCAAAAACGATCCAAACATTTGTAAACTTATATAATTATATACATGTATATACAAACAAATACACCATAATAGATTCCCCCAGCTAGCTAAAAGAGGGGTAAGTACCCTAGGAATACCACTGAGGGGTAGGAGGGAGGGTAAACCTGACTGCAGATGCATACCTATCGGACATCTACATTTATGGTAGGTACAAAACTGTACTATGTCCTTCAAGGATGCATCTGCAGTCATAACATATGGGTAGAATACCATAGCCAATCTGGGGGAGGGGGCACAAAGAAAAGGATGGTGTAGTTAATATCCCCTGCAGGACTGCAGTAGCAAAACCTGCTCTGGATCTGGAGTATAAAGGTAGATTGTAATGTTTGGCAAATGTATGCACGGAGCTCCAAGTAGCAGCTTCTAAAATGTCCTTGGTAGCCACCCCTCGTAGGAAGGCTGTAGTGGTGGCCGTGGCCCTTGTGGAATGAGGCCTGATGTTTTCAGGAACTGTCTTTCCATGAAAGGAGTAACAAAATCGAATGCAATTTCCTATCCATTTTGAAATTGTCTGTTTGGAAATTGCTTTTCCTTGCACCCCCGTAGCATATGCTACAAATAGTTGGTCAGTCTTTCTGCTAGTTTTAGTTCTGTCCAAGTAGTTGCGTAGTTGTCTGTGTATATCCAGGGTGTGCAGAAGTTTTTCCCCTCTATTCTGTGGATTTGAGAAGAACGTAGGCAAGTGAATAGCTTGGTTCAAAGATACCCTAGATACCACCTTTGGCATAAAAGTAAGATTGGTTCTTAGTGAAACTCTGTCCTGATGGAAGATAAGAAATGGCTGTACTGCCATTAATGCTTGTAACTCAGATACTCTTCTTGCTGAAGTTATTGCCAGAAGGAATGCAGTTTTCCAAGACAGAAACTGTAGATCCGCTGATGCTGCTGGTTCAAATGGGGGAAGTGTTAGTTTCTCCAACACAAAGTTGAGATCCCAAGCTGGTAGAGGTGGTTTCCTTGGAGGTTTAATATTTTTGATTCCTCTCAGAAATTGCCTGAGGAGAGGATGTGAGAAGATAGGTGGATCCACATTGTATTCTGCTGAAATTGCTGAGGCATGAATCTTAATGGAAGAATAGGACAGGCCATTGTGGAACAATTCTGCTAAGTATTCCAGAATATGTGTCATGTTTCCCACTGTCACATCTGAGCCTTTTTCTGTGTTCCAAATGAGAAATCTTTTCCATTTAGCTGAGTATGTCTTCCTTGTGGAAGGCCGGCGAGCTTCCAAGATGATGTCCTTCATTCTCTGTGATAAGGTATCTTGTTTGGGATTTAAGGAATTTTCTTAGCTGCAATTTTTCAAGTTGGGATGCATGATCTTGAAATTGTTCTACGTCAGAAGGAGAGGCCCTAAGGGAAGAGGCCATGGTTTTTCCTGAGACAGGCTTCTCAATAATGGATACCAGTGTTGCCTTGGCCAGTCTGGAGCTATCAGAATCACTCTTGGCTGCTCCTCCCTGATCTTCAGCAGAACCTTGTACATTAATGGGAGAGGTGGAAAGGCATATACTTTTAGAGCTTTCCAGCTGAAAGATAGAGACTCCACCCTCCAAGCTTGTGGGTGGTATGTCCTTGAACAGAATGTCTTCAGTTGATGGTTAAGAGGGGAGGCGAACAGATCTATCTCCGGCATTCCCCATATTCCTTTGCTATGAGTTGGAAGATGTCTGGGTGCAGCATCCATTCGTGTGCATCCATGGTAGTTCTGCTTAAGCTGTCTGCCAGTGTATTCTCTTTTCCCTGCACGAACTGGGACTGTAGTTGAATATTGAGGTTCAGGCATAGTTCCCATAGATTCATAGCCAGCTGGCAGAGAGGGTAGGAGTGTGTGCCTCCTTGCTTGTTTATGTGCCACATGACCGTGGTGTTGTCTGTCCTTATTAGCAGGTGGCCTTGATGGAGGAAGGGTTTGAAAGCCTCGACTGCATGCATCACTGCCAGCATTTCCTTTTGGTTTATGTGCATGTGTAGCTGGCCTTGAGACCATAGGCCTTGGATACATTTGCCCTCCATGTGTGCTCCCCATCCTCGGTATGAAGCGTCCGTGGTGATGGTTTGTTTTGTCTTTGGTTTGTTGAAAGGCAACCCTCTGTTGGACTGGCAGGCCTGAGCCCACCACAGAAACTCCTTTTGAAGGCAAGGAATGATTGGTATCAAAGCTTCTAGACTGTGACTGTGTTGAGACCATACACTCCTTAGGTACCATTGTAATTTTCTCATATGCAGCCTGGCCTATGGTATCAGAATTATGCAGGATGCCATGTAACCCAGGGCCTGCAGGATTTTCCTTGCAGTAAGCTGAGTTTGTCTTGTCAGAATCATGAAGTAATCTGGAAGTTGTTTTTGTTTTTCTTCTGTGAGAAAGGCCATTTGGGTGGTTGTGTCCAGATCTGTACCCAAAAAGGTTATTCTTTGGGATGGCACAAGTCTTGACTTTTGGATGGTGACTGTGTATCCCAAGGCCTGTAACAGGTGGATGGCATAAGTCAAGTCCTTTATCAAATTTTTCTTGTTGTCCGCTTGTATAAGGCAGTTGTCCAGATATGGGTAGATCTGAATCCCCTGAAGTCTGCAGTGTGCAATTACTGATGCCAGGCATTTTGTGAATACTCTGGGCGCAGTAGATAAGCCAAAGGGCAATGCTGAGAATTGATAATGCTCTGATCCTGCAAGAAATCTGAGGTGTCTTCTGCAACTTGGTCGAATAGGGACGTGCAGGTATGCCTCCTTGAGATCTAGAGTCACCAGCCAAGACTCCTTGCCCAACATGGGAAGAAGTTGCTGTAGGGTCAGCATTTTGAATTTTGGGACAATGAGGTAAGTATTCAGTGCGGACAGGTCGAGAATAGGCCTCCATTGGTTTTCTTTTCTTGGTACAAGGAATAGTCTTGAGTAAAATCCTTGGCCTTGTTCTGAAAGTGGTACCTTTTCTATAGCTTTCATTTGAAGCAAGTTGTTGATCTGCCTTAAAGCCTCTGGCCTCTGATTTGGTGGTAGGTTTGGCATTCCGTGTCTTTTTGGCAAAGTGTGGAAGTGGAACCTGTATCCTTGGTCTATTATTTGCAGTGTCCATGTGTCCCTTGTAATATAATGCCAGTTTTTTGAGAATAAAGCCAGCTTTCCGCCCAAGGGTGCTTCCAGTTGGTCCCTGGTAGGCGGAATCAGAGTAAAGTCATTGAGCCTGTCCTGGAGTGGTAGTTGTTGTTGCTGCAGTTGCACTACTTCTCTGGTTGGCAGGCTGCCACTGACGGCCTCTGTAGGAGCCCTTCGATTTGCCTCAGCCTCTAGGACGTCTGTTCCTTCCTCTCTGGGCTCTGTCCGAGTCTGGAAAGGACCAATTCTTAGTAGGCCAGTTTCTGCTGAATCTAGGTGGTTGTACTTGCAGGAAATCCTTAATTGTTTGCACAGATTTTGCCTTTTCTTCAAACTTTTTTAAGACCTCCTGAGCAGAGGAGCCAAATAAATTTTGTTTCTCCATTGGAGCATTCAGGAGTTTAGCTTTAACATGGTCTGGCAGAGATTGTTCCTTCAGCCAGGCATGCCTACGAATGACTGCCCCAGTCATAGCTGACCTAAATGAAGCCTCCAATGCATCATAGCCACATTTTAAGAAATGATTACTAACCTGCTGTGAGTTGTGTACCAAATCCTGCAGGGATTTATGGTCAAGGGGTTCAGGAGAAGAAAGTTTCTTATTCAGTTCATCTAACAAATACTCTTGGTACTGTATCATATGAAATTGACAATTTAATGCCCTGACAGAAAGAGTTGCAGAAGTATATACCTTCTTTCCCCATCTCTCTAAATCTCTAGACTCTCTTTCAGAGGGTAGAGGATTTTTGGCTGTGGCGGCTGCAACCCCTTTAGGGCCCTGAGAAATAGTTTCTGGGTCTGCAGAATGTGCTTTATACAGATGGAAATGAGAATCCGGGACCCTGTAATATCTATCAGGCTTGGCAGGGGCCGGAGGGAGAGTATCAGGGGCTGTACTGACATCATTATACACATCATCAATTACATTCAAAACAGGAGGTATAGCTAAGGGCCTATGTTGAGGCAGATGCAAAAAGGTCCTTAATCTTTTTCTAGAATCAGAGAATTCCTGACCTTGCCATTGAAAATGCTCTCTCATGGAGTGTAGAGTCTCACCAAAGGAAAACTCTTCAGGAGGGGAGGCCGAAGGGATAGATTCTTCAGCATCAGAATCCTCATAGGGCGAATAAGCCTCCTCCTGGTGGTCTGACAACTCAGAGCCATCCGTGGAATCATCTGAAGAGTGTGGGTCAGAGGGGTCAGTCCTGGGCCTTTTGTCTGGTGGAGGTTGAGAGGCCCTGTCTGGGTGAGGTTGTGAACCCCTAATTAAAGAAATAAGGTCCTCTGCAAGGCTGAGGATCTGAGAACTAGAGGAAGGCCTCTGGGAGGTAGTCTTGGGAGGCAAAGCTTTAGAAAGCTTAGCAGCTTTAGCCCTAGAATAAGCCTTAATGGACATGGAAGCAGGGGGCCTAGCTGCCCCACGTGCAGGAGTAGAAATGTCCAAAGGTATGGTGTCGGACATTTCCTGGACACTGGTTTCGGTAGGAAGCTCGGTAGCCGACTCAGCCGGGGCCTCCCGGGCCGCGGTGGTCGGTTGAATGGTTTCAGAAGAAGGGATCTCAGAGGACTCTGTTTCGGCCGAAACCGAGACACTCGCGGTAGGCTTTACCGTGGTTTCAGCCGAAACCGCGGGCCACGAGTGTCGGTCCTTGTCCTTCCGTTTTTTCACCAAATGCGAAGTCGGGAGTCTCAGACGGCATTTTATATGCAAAATTAGCCCCAAAAAATTCCTCTGCAAACTCCGACCGACGTCTAAGAGTTCGTCGGTTGAAGGAAGCACAGGCAGAACAGGCCGATACGTCGTGGTCTGGGCCTAAGCAAGGAAGGCAGTAGGAATGGAAATCCTTATGAGATATTTGTTTCCCACAAGTTAAACAATTATTCACTTTGTCTGACATCGGCTGAGGCAAGAAAGAGTCCCCAATGGGGTACTTAGCTTTTTTGAAGTCTTCGGTAGCTGAATTCACTGGATCTGACCGACTGGCACTTGCGAACAGCTTCTGCTTCGGGCACCGCACGTCAAGAAAGACTGAGGAAAATGGCGTCGGCTGATGCTTTTATACCCCAGACGCTCTGACGTCGGGGAAAGTGCGACATCAGCCGAGGCCAGACCCAGACTTTGGAATCCGGCCGACCGAAGGGCTGCCTGAGGCAGGACAACCCATATGTTATGACTGCAGATGCATCCTTGAAGGACATCCTGAGCTGTCTATGAATGTCCAAGATGTGTAACAGATGCTCTCCTTTGTTGGAATGATTAGGGAAAAATACCAGTAAATGTACTGGTTAATTTAGATTATTCTCTGTTGCTATTTTTGGAAAATAGGATTGGTTGTTCTCTGAGATAATCCTTGCATAAGGTGAAACAGAAGGCAAGTAGTTCTGAAATCCTTCTGACTGATATAACTGCTATCAAACTACATTTTCCATGATTTAAAAAACACTTTAAATCTGCCGAAGAGGCTGGTTCAGTTAGGATCTCTAGTATAAATTTCAGGTCCCAAGAAGGACTGTTTTTTTTTATGAGTGGACACAAACAAAAGATACCTGTGAGGAAGGAGTTACAGAGTTTGTGCGAAGTCAGGGAGCAGTTTTTGTAATCCAAGACAGAACTTTGAAATGGATGCTAGATGTACTTGAATGGTAGAATAAATAAAACCAGCTTCATAAACAGTGGAAAGAAAAGTACAGTTGTGTACACTTACCATAAATGTAGATGTTCGAGTGTATTCACTGTTGCAGTCATTACATTTGGGTTATCTGCCTGCAGGTAGCCCTCAGCCGGCCTGAATATCAAAGTCTTGGATCCCTGCATTGGATGCTGTCTCTTCTTCCACAACGTCAGGTCGTCAGGGGTATAAAACATACAGCCGACGCCATTACATCAGTTTCTCTTGCCCCAGATGTCAGGTGCCCCCATACTGGGAAGCAATTATATGTTAGGTTACACCTCCAAAAAAAAGCAAATACACCAGAAATCAGAAATACACTAAACCAGAAGAAAGATATAGCCATGAGAAGTCAGGGGGCTGCAAGGAGGGTAACCAGGACTGCAACAGTGAATACACTTGAACATCTACATTTATGGTAAATGTACACAACTGTACTATGTTCTTCGTGTTTCACTGTTGCAGTCATTACATTTGGGTTGATTCCCAAAGCTAAGGAAGGGAAGAGGAAGTTAGAGAGTATTAGGACCAGCTATTAAGGCCTGCAAGACTACCGTGGCAAAACCAGCTCGGATTTAGAAAAAAATAGGCATGTGGTAATGCTTGGTGAAGGCATGTACAGAGCTCCAGGAAGCAGCTTCTAGGATGTCCTTGGTAGGGAGACCTCTGAGAAAGGCTGTAGAGGTAGATGCAGCCCTGGTGGAATGTGATCTCATCCTCTGTGGGGTAGGTTTTCCATGGTGCTTGTAGCAGAAATGAATGCAATGGGCTATCCACTTAGATTAATAGTTTGTTTTGAAATGGCCTTCCTCACTGCCCCTGCAGCAAAGCCAACTAGCAGCTGTTCAGATTTTCTGAGAGGCTTAGTCCTGTCTAAATAAAATCCAAGTTGGTTTGTGCATGTCCAAAGAGTGCAGTATTCGTTTCCCTTTGTTTTGTAGGTTTGGGAAAAAAAGTAGGCAAAATTAATGGCCCAATTAATAGCCACACTAGACACCACCTTGGGCATAAAGGAAGGATTGGTCCTGAGGGACACCCGGTCTGCATGGAAGATGATGAAGGGCTCCACTGCCATGACGGCCTGTAATTCAGACACTCTTTTTGCTGAAGTGATGGCTAGAAGGAATGCTGTTTTCCAAGAAAGGAATTCCAACTCTGCAGTTGCAGCTGGCTCAAAAGGAGCTAGAGTGAGCTTTTCCAATACAAAGTTGAGGGCCCAGGCTGGAGTAGGGGCTTCTCCTGAGTGGTCTTAAATTTTTGTCCCCTCTGAGGAATTGCTTTAGCAGGGGGTGAGAAAAGAGGGGTAGATCAGTATTATGTTGTTGTTGTATCTTTCGGCTTTTCCCGGTTAGGGGTCGCCACAGCGGAACTCCGGCCACTAATGATTGGCAGTAGATTTTTACATACCGACTTGTCAGGCCTGACGCACAACCTTCAACGAAGGTACGCCCATACACGCATTTCTCCACACAGAAGACGCTTTAGCTGAGAATCGAACAGGACAATGTCTTATTGTGAGGGGACAACGCTACCGCAGCACCACCACCGCAGCTGGGTATTGTGCTGAAATGGCAGGTATGAATTTTAACTGACGAGAAGGAAAGGCCCTTGTGGAGCATTTCTGTTAAGTACTGAAGAATATGCGGTAAGCTGGGAACTGTTGTGCCCATCCCCTAAGTCTGGCTCCAGGAACAGTATCTTTTCCACTTTTCAGCATAGGATTTTCTAGTACTAGGCCTCCTTGCCTCCAGAATGACATCTAGCACCTGTTTACTGAAAGATGCTATTGGAGAGCTCAAGGAATTAGCCAGGCTGCAAGGTTCATGGTTTGAAGCTGTGTGCAGAATCTGGCCCTCCTGCTGGGACAGCAGGGAAGGGGTCTAAGGCAGGTGCCATGGTTCCAGCAGTGACATACTGCGCAAGAGGGGGTACCAGTGCTGGCATAGCCAGTCTGGTGCAATCAGTATTGTCCTTGGTTTGTCCTGTTTGATCTTTAGCAGAACTTTCGAGAGGAGAGGCAGAGGGGGAAAGGCATAAACTGAGAGGCTTTCCCAGGTGAAGGGCAGGGCATCCACTTTCCAAGCTTGACTGTGGGGAGTCCTTGTGCAGAATTTGTCCAATTGGTAGTTCTGAGGGGAGGCAAACAGGTCTATCTCTGGATTCCCCCATTTGTTTCTCAAAAGGTTGAATATCTTTGGTTCCAGTTTCCACTCGTGTGGGTCCATGAGATTTCTGCTTAGGTCATCTGCCAGTGAATTTAGCTTGACTGGCAGGAATTGAGCTTGTAGGTGCACTTGTTAGCTCAAGGCTGTGTTCCACAGAGCCATGGCTAGTCTGCAGAGAGGGCATGAATGGGATCCCCCTGCTTGTTTATGTACCACATAACAGTGGTGTTGTCTGTCTTTACCAATAATTGTCATGGAAGAATGTGGTACTTGAAGGCAATTCTGTACAGCTAACATTTCTTTTTGATTGATATGCAGGTGCATCTGACTCGGGTTCCATTTGGCCTGAATGCACTGTCCTGCCAAGTGAGCCCACCCCCCAATGCATAGTCTGATGAGTCTGTTGTTAGGGTTTGGGCGGCAGGGGGTAGAGTGAATAAGAGCCCCTTGTTATGGTAGCAGGCCTCTGCCCACCAAAGGAACTCTGTCTTTATACAAGGAAAGATAGGAATCATTTATTCCACTTCCTGAGAATGGTGACACCATAGGCTTTTTAGATACCATTGTAGTTTCCACATATGCAGTCTTGCATATGGAATTAGTAGAATGCAAGAGGCCATGAACCCCAGGGCTTGCAGGATTTTCCTTGCAGATAGCTGGGTCTTTGTGGCCAGTAGTTTGAAGTAGGCTGTCAAATAAACTTGTTTCTCTGGCGTGAGGTAAGCCATCTGGGAAGTTGTGTTCAAGCTTGCTCTCAGGAATACAATTTGTTGGCAGGGTACTAGATGAGATTTCTTTCTGTTTATGGTGTACCCCAGTGAGGTTAGAAGTTTTTTTACAAAGGCCAGATGTTTTAGTAGCATGGCCTGGCTTCTTTCTGCCTGAATTAGACAATCGTCCAGGTATGAGTATATCTGAATATTTCTTTGCCTGCAAAATACAATGACTGGAACTAGACACTTTGTGAATACCCTGGGAGCAGTAGATAAGCCAAAGTGCAGTGCAGAGAACTGATAGTGCATGGAGCCTGCTCTGAAGCGTAGGTATTTCCTGCAAGATTCCCTTATTGGAATGTGCAGGTAAGCTTCCTTTAAGTCTAAGGTTGCCAACCAGGTATCTTTGCCTAGCATAGGAAGCAGCTGCTGAAGTGTTAGCATTTTGAATTTTGGGATTACCAAAAAGGTGTTTAGAATAGAGAGGTTCAGGATAGGACGCCAGGAGCGGTCTTTTCTGGGTATCAGGAAAAGTCTTGAGTAAAAACCTTGTCCCCTTTCTTCTGCTGGGACAGGTTGAATAGTCCTGATACTTAGAAGAGAGCGAACCTGCTGCTGTTGGGCCTCTGCCCACTGGTTTGGGGGTAGGTCTGGCCAACCGTTTGGGGTTGGTAAGGTGTGGAAGTGGAATATGTATCCTTGGAAAACTACATTTAAAACCCATTTGTAGTGGGTAATGAGTTTCCAGTTTTTTGCATGCAGGGGAAATCTTTCCTCCTAAGGGAGCAGGCAGTTGAGCAGGGCTTGGAAGGTTTAAGGTTAAGTCATTGTGACATTTTTCCATCGGGGGGTGTCTTACTACTTCCAGCTTTGGAAGTGGGAGCCTCCCACTGCTTAGGCCTGTGAGTACCTTGAGACTGTAGCCTAGGTGGTCTGCTGTTCTTCAGTTTGGACTGAGAAAGCCTGGAAGAGGCAGGAAAGGACCAATTCTTAGAGGGCCAATGCCTACTAAATCTTGGAAGTTGTACTTGTAGGAAATCTTTAACAGTTTGCATAGATTTAGCTTTTCCCTCCATCTTTTTAAGAACTTCTGCTTTGTTGCCAAATAGGCGGTCCTGATTTAAGGGAGCATCCAGCAATTTAGCTTTAACATGATCAGGCAAGGATTGCTCCTTAAGCCAAGCATGCCTTCTAAGTAAAGACCCAGTGACAGCAGCCCTGCAAGATGCCTCTAATCAAAACCACGTTGCAAAGTATGTTTTCCAACCTGTTCAGCAGAATGCATTAAATCCTGTAAATTCTTATTTTCAGCACAGTCAGGAATCAACATCATTTTCTGTTTAAGCAATCCAATAATATGCTGCTGATACTTTAACATATGAAACTTACAGTTTAAGACCCTAATGGCCAAGGTTGCAGAAGTGTATACCTTCTTACCCCATCTATCCAGTGCCCTGGATTCTCTATCAGAGGCGGTAGGATTTTTGACAGTAGTAGCCGTAATGTCTCAGGATCCGCAGTAGG
This sequence comes from Protopterus annectens, assembly GCF_019279795.1. Classification (NCBI taxonomy): domain Eukaryota; kingdom Metazoa; phylum Chordata; order Ceratodontiformes; family Protopteridae; genus Protopterus; species Protopterus annectens. The sequence continues at coordinate 1,198,867,454 of NC_056744.1, forward strand.
ATTTTTAAAACAAAACTTATGAGAGTCAGGAGCCCTGTAATATCTATCAGGTTTTTGGGAGCAGGAGGTAAAGAGTCAGGGGCCAAGCTAGATTCCGAAAAGGCATCATCAACAATGTCTAGTACAGGAGAGATAGCTAAAGGCCTGTGCTGGGGCAGGAGTAAGAAATCCCTAAGCCTCTTTTTAGAGTCAGAGTTATCCTGGCTTTCCCAACGAAAATGCTCCCTAAGAGTATACAAGGTTTCACCAAAAGAGAAATCCTCTGGGGGGGGAGCAGAGGGAATAGAGTCCTCTGCATCAGAATCCTCATAGGTAGATAAGGATAAATCCTGGTCATCAGAAGAAACAGAAATTTCAGAATCCTAGTCAGAAGTATCATAAGCAAATTCAGTCCTAGGTCTCTTAGAGGGGGAAGGTTGGCTTCCCCTGATTAAAGTAATAAAATCTTCAGTCATTCTTATCATTTGTTTTTTAGGCATAGAGGCCTGACCATGCGGTCTGGCCGTCGGTTTTCTAGGCATGGTTCGGGTTTTAGGCCTTGAAGAAGAAGATGGTGTTTGTTTAATATGCAAGTCAGTAGGTCTTAATACACCCTCAGAAGCCTGTGCCTGCACCATCCAAGGTAGAGACATCCGCAGGTTCCACAGCTGAAGCATCTCGCGGCATACTGGACTCCGAATGGGTCTCAGTAGAGGCCTGAGAATCAGAAGTAGCGGGTAACAGGGGCTGTGAAAGTGCCTCACTTAGTACCGGCGAACTGGTGACTGGCTTAGGAGAAGCGTCGTCGGCAGCTTTGGACCTAGGCGGCCTGTCTCTGCTTTATCTTTGTGTTTTTTCGGAATGTTGATAGTCGGACGGCTTACCGAAGACATATCTGGATAATTGAACAGAGTACCAACATATTTAGAAGCGTAAATATATCAATGACGAATAGTTAGTTGCTTAAATAAGGCACAAAACCGAAAGTGAGGTATGTCGTGGACAGGGCCTAGGCAAGGAATATAGTACGAATGGAAATCTTTATGAGGTATTTGCTTTCCACAAGAAATACAATTATTGACTTTTACTGACAATGCTTTACAGCAAGAAAAAGTTTCCCCAACGGGGTACTTAGCATTAGTTGAAGAGTTCGGTTCTGAAACTCGAAAACGAAAATTTCAGGAGTCGGCCGACCGGCACTTGTGAACTGCTTCTGCTTCGGGCACCGCACGGCAAGAAAGACTGATGTAATGGTATCGGTTGCATGCTTTATACCCCTGACTACCTGACGTCACAGAAGATGAGACAGCAACCGATGCAGGACCCAAGACTTTGATAATCAGGCCAACTGAGGGCTACTGCAAGCAGATAACCCAAATGTGACTACAACAGTGAAACACAAAGAACATCCCAAATGTAATGACTGCAACTGCAACAGTGAAACATGAAGAACTTCTGAAAATGATTGGCCAATAGTTGAAAGCACAAATGCTTTCTGGAATTCTTGGTAATCTTGATGTAACGGTAGGTATCCTCATAGTCTACCGAGCACATCCAATCGTTTGTCTTCAGGCAGGACAAAATAATTTGTACTGTGACCAATCTGAATGGGGACATTTTCACATAAAGGTTTAGTCAAAGACATCAAAACTGGCCAGATGTCTTTAGTTTCCTGATCCTTTCTGGTTTGGTGAGACCTTCTGAATAGCTCTTTTTTGTAAGAGGATGGCAGCCTCTCTTAATGCCACTTTTGATTTGCAAAGTGGAACACATGGAAATGGCTGTAGTTAAGGGGGGCGAAGGAGAAGGATGACAGAAGGGCAGGGAATAGTATAGCCTCTGGATATTACGTTTCACACCTATTTGTCCAGCTTGATGGCCATCCAAGCAGACAAGTGAGGGGACAGATGACCACTGACTGCATGCCATCCAGAGGTGGAAAGTCAGATAAACCTTCATGGACGTTAGGTATAAATGATAGAAAAAGCCTTGGAAACCCTGGTTTTGTGGATCTCCATGACCTCATGGTCGGCATCTATTGACGGGTGACAGCCTCTGCCACAGCTACGCCTGTCTGAGAAGAGTAAAAGAGCTATACTGGAGTTTTCTGAACCTTACAGATTTGAACTCTTTCTGATTCCTGCTAAAAGTATCTTTGAGAAGTCTCAAACCTAACAACAATGGCAGACAGGGTCTTGCCTCCTCCTACTTCTTCACACCTTGTAAGTCTCTCTCTTACCACAGGTCTTAATAATGTGGAACCATTGAAATGGTAATTGCATTAAGACACCTTGAAGTTGTCCACAAAATTACAAAGAAGAAGCCAGGCATGCTGTCTTAGGGGGATGCCTATATCTGCCACTATTACTTCGCCATCAGCTGCATTAAGCAGCAGGTGTTTGGACAGGTTAGTATGGTAAGACCAAACAAGAGGGCTCTGAACTGATTAGGACTTCCCCTTACACTAAAGTGCAAGAGCTTCCTGGATACCCCAGCTATTCTGATGTGATGGTAGGTGTCCTGAAGTTCAAACAGTATATCGAGTCAGAGAGACTAAATCTACTGCGACAATCCAGAATTTAGGTTCTGCTATATGCTGATTTAGGTCACTTCAATCTAGGATGGGCCTAATGTTCTTCATCTCTTTTGCCACCAAAATGAATCCTCAAACTCCAGACCTTCCCTTTCTGATCTGCTGGGACATCTGGGACAGCTTTATTTATTTATAATTTTTTTTAATAGGAGCTTTGCAACCTTGATTTTGGTTGCTGCCTTCTGACAGACTAGAGACTTCTGGAAGGAGAGGGGAAGCTGGCTTTGGTGTGAAACAAAATGTATCCATTATCCTCCAAGTATGATGTCTCTTAGCCCCATATCCTGCAAGATGGCCTGTAACGAATATAGATGGAGGGAGATCCAAACCCTGAATGCTTCCAGAACAGGACAGCTGGGCAAGTCATCAGCAGTTCTCTAGCTGGCTCCTGGCGGAACGGCTACAGAATCCCTGATTCTGTGTACTACCTCTGCCTTTGAGATCGTGTCTGTTAAAAAACAAAAAAAAACTCGAACCTGTGTGAATTTCTATCTGATCACTTTTTAAAGGTTTGCTATTGACCTATTTTGAAACTTAAGTTCTGCGCACTCTTCTGGGTCCAGGAGAGCTGAGTGGATAATTTAACTTCAACAGCAGAAAGCATTTTGCCTTCCAGCTTGCTCTTCTGCATCACACCCTTCGCCTGGGGTTCACAGAGATAGGGCTTATTATTGGAAAGTATGCTTTAAAGCTGTCTGCAAAATTACAGTACTTGAGCCAGGTATGATAGCTTATCACTATGCCAGTGCAGAACATGTATACTAATTAATTGATAGCATTATTAATGAGTCTCATTGACAGCATAGTTATGTTTGCCATCTGTGATTCTAAATTTCTCCCAAGATCACAATGAAGCAATTTCTGCAGCATGGCTAGCCAGATCACACTGAGAATGTGTCATGTGAGTCAGATAACTAAGTGAACAAAAGGACATTGCAAATGAATCAAACACACTTTGCAAAGTGATCTATAACCCAGGAGATCAGTAAGAGGGGCCAACAATGAAGTAGGCATGATGGAAGAGAAAACCTAAAGTAAAATTTCTTCTTCAGGAGAGGCAAGAGTCAACTGTCCATTTACATTTTCTAGAGTATCCACTCCCGCTATTTTCCAAAATTGGGGTTTGCAACAGGAATCCGGAGAAGCCCCCCCCCCCCTTTGTGCAGATCAATGTTCAGGGTAGGGAGCTCAAGACAGGCAATGCTTCTTTTACATTATGTCTTCCTTAGGACACTCAAAAAGACGCATCTAATTCTGCAGAAATCATCTCTGGCCCAAACAGCCAGGAATGATGAGAATTATCCAACCTTTTCCTCTTCTGGGAAGAAGGTGGAAAACAAAACAAAAAGTACAGTTTTGTACCTACCATAAATGTAGATGTCCGATAGGTATGCATCTGCAGTCATCACATATGGGTTGTCCTGCCTCAGGCAGCCCTTCGGTCGGCCGGATTCCAAAGTCTGGGTCTGGCCTCGGCTGATGTCGCATTTTCCCTGACGTCAGAGCGTCTGGGGTATAAAAGCATCAGCCGACGCCATCTTCCTCAGTTTTTCTTGCCCCAGATGCCAGGTGCCCTCTAGGAAGGCTAAATTTGGAGGAATGCAATAAAATTCCAAACATTTGCAAAAATATATACACATGTATATACAAACAAATACACCATAACAGATTCCCCCAGCTAGCTAATAGAGGGGTAAGCACCCTAGGAATACCACAGAGGGGAAGGAGGGAGGGTAAACCTGACTGCAGATGCATACCTATCGGACATCTACATTTATGGTAGGTACAAAACTGTACTATGTCCTTCAAGGATGCATCTGCAGTCATCACATATGGGTAGAATACCATAGCCAATCTGGGGGTGGAGGTACTAAGTAAAGGATTCTGTAGTTAAGATACCCTGCAGGACTGCCGTAGCAAAATCTGCTCTGGATCTGGAGTATAAAGGTAAATTGTAATGCTTGGCAAATGTATGCACGGAGCTCCATGTAGCAGCTTCTAAAATGTCCTTGGTAGCCACCCCTCTTAGGAAGGCTGTGGTGGTGGCTGTGGCTCTCGTGGAATGAGGTCTAATGTTAGCTGGCACAGTTTTTCCATGAAAGGAATAACAAAAACTAATGCAATTTCCTATCCATTTTGAAATTGTCTGTTTGGAAATTGCTTTTCCTTGTACTCCAGCAGCATATGCTACAAACAACTGGTCAGTCTTTCTGTAACTTTTAGTTCTGTCCAAGTAGTAGCGCAATTGTCTGTGTATGTCCAAGGTGTGCAGAAGTCTCTCCCCTTTATTCTGTGGTTGTGGGAAGAATGTAGGCAAGTGAATAGCTTGGTTCAAAGATACCCTGGATACCACCTTTGGCATAAATGTAGGATTGGTCCTCAAAGAAACTCTGTCCTGATGAAAGATAATAAATGGCTGCACTGCCATTAAAGCTTGTAACTCAGATACTCTTCTTGCTGAGGTTATGGCCAGAAGGAAGGCAGTTTTCCAAGACAAAAACTGTAGATCTGCCGATGCTGTTGGTTCAAAGGGAAGAAGTGTTAGTTTTTCCAACATGAAATTAAGGTCCCAAGTAGGTAGAGGTGGTTTCCTTGGAGGATTGATGTTTTTGATTCCTCTTAGAAACTGTCTCAGGAGAGGATGAGAGAAGATAGGTGGATTAACATTGTATTCTGCTGAGATTGCTGAGGCATGTATCTTAATGGAAGAGTAAGACAGGCCATTGTGGAACAATTCTGCCAAATATTCCAGTATATGTGCCATGTTCATCACTGTCACATCTAGGCCCTTTGTTGTGTTCCAGGTGTGAAATCTTTTCCATTTTGCTGAATATGCCTTCCTTGTGGAAGGCAGTAGCTTCCATAATAATATCCTTCACTCTCTGGGATAGGTTATCCTGAGGAGGAGTCATGGTATTCTCCAGGCAGTTAGCTGCAAGGTTTTCAGGTTGGAGTGCAGAGTCCTGAAATTGTGCTGCGTCAGTAGGAGTGGCCATAGGGGGAGAGGCCATGGTTTTGTCTGTGACATGCCCTTTAACAGTGGGTACCAGTGTTGTCTTGGCCAGTTTGGAGCTATCAGAATCACTCTGGGCTGCTCTGTCCTGATCTACAGTAGGACCTTGGTTATTAATGGGAGAGGAGGGAAAGCATACACTGTTAGAGCTTTCCAGCTGAAAGAGAGAGCGTCCACTTTCCATGCTTGTGGGTGGTATGTCCTTGAGCAGAATTTCCTCAGTTGATGATTGTGGGGGGGAAGCGAACAGATCTATTTCTGGCCTTCCCCATGATTGTGTGATGAGTAAGAAGATGTCTGGATGCAGCATCCATTCGTGTGCATCCATGGTAGTTCTGCTTAAGCTGTCTGCCAGTATATTGTCTTTCCCTGGCACGAACTGGGACTGTAGTTGTATGTTGAGTTTCAAAGCAAGTTCCCATAGATTCATTGTCAGTCTGCAAAGAGGGTAGGAATGGGTGCCTCCTTGCTTGTTTATGTACCACATAACTGTGGTATTGTCTGTCCTTATGAGCAGGTGGCCTTGCTGAAGGAAAGGTTTGAAGGCCTCGATTGCGTGTATCACTGCCAGCATTTCCTTTTGGTTTATGTGCATGCGCAGCTCTCTTTGTGACCATAGTCCTTGGATACATCTGCCCTCCATGTGTGCTCCCCAACCTTGGTCTGAAGCGTCCGTGGTGATGGTTTGGTTGGCTCTTGGCTTGCTGAAGGGCAACCCTCTGTTCGACTGGCAGGCTTGAGCCCACCACAGAAATTCCTTTTGAAGGCAAGGAATGAGTGGGATCAGAGTTTCTAAGCTGTGACTGTGCTGTGTCCATAAAATTCTTAGGTACCATTGTAATTTTCTCATATGCAATCTTGCTTGCGGAATCAGAAGAATGCAAGATGCCATGTAACCCAGGGCCTGCAGGATTTTCCTTGCAGTCAGGTGAGTTTGTCTTGTCAGATTCTTGAAGTAATCTGGTAGTTGTTTTTGTTTTTCTTCTGTGAGAAAGGCCATTTGGGTGGTTGTGTCTAGATCCGCACCCAGAAAAGGTATTCTTTGGGATGGAACCAGTCTTGATTTGTGGATGTTGACTGTATATCCCAAGGCCTGTAGCAGGTGGATGACATAGTCCAAGTCCTTTAACAAAGTTTGCTTGCTGTCCGCTTGTATAAGGCAGTCGTCCAGATATGGGTAGATTTGAATCCCCTGAAGTCTGCAGTGTGCAATTACTGATGCCAGGCATTTCGTGAATACTCTGGGCACAGTAGATTAGCCAAAGGGCAATGCTGAGAATTGATAATGCTCTGACCCTGCAAGAAATCTGAGGTGTCTTCTGCAGCTTTGTCGAATAGGGACATGCAGGTATGCCTCCTTGAGGTCTAGAGTCACCAGCCAAGACCCCTTGCCCAGCATGGGAAGAAGTTGCTGTAGAGTCAGCATTTTGAATTTTGGCACAATGAGGTAAGTATTCAGTACGGACAAGTTGAGAATAGGCCTCCACTGATTTTCTTTTCTTGGAACAAGGAATAATCTGGAGTAAAATCCTTGGCCTTGTTCTGAAAGAGGTACCTCTTCTATGGCTTTCATTTGTATTAAGTTGGTAATTTGCTTCAAAGCCTCTGCCTTCTGATTTGGTGGCAGGTCTGGCATGCCTTTTCTTTTTGGCAATGTGTGGAAATGGGAACCTGTATCCTTTGTCTATTATTTGCAGTGTCCATGTGTCCCTTGTAATGCTGTGCCAATTTTTTGAAAATAAAGAAAGCTTTCCGCCCAAAGGTGCTTCTAATTGAGCCCTGGTCGGCGGAGTCAAAATAAAGTCATTGAGTCTGTCCTGGTGTAGCAGTTGTAGTTCCTGCACTACTTCTCTGGTTGGAAGGCTGCCACTGACGGCCTCTGTAGGAGCCTCTAGCCTGCCCTCTACCTCTGGCACGCCTATTCCTGCCTCTCTGAGATCTGTCTGAGTCCGGAAAGGACCAATTCTTAGTAGGCCAATTTCTGCTGAATCTCGGTGGTTGGACTTGCAGAAAGTCTTTGACTGTTTGCACAGATTTTGCCTTTTCTTCAAATTTCTTTAAAACCTCTTGAGCCGTGGAACCAAATAATTTTTGCTTTTCCATAGGAGCATCCAAAAGCTTAGCTTTAACATGGTCTGGCAGAGATTGTTCCTTCAGCCAGGCATGCCTACGTATAACTGCACCTGTCATAGCTGACCTACAATAAGCTTCCAATGCATCATAACCACACTGCAAGAAATGGTGACTAACCTACTGAGAGTTATGTACCAGATCCTGAAGGGATTTGCGATCAAGGGGTTCAGAAGAGGACAGCTTCTTATGCAATTCATCTAACAAATACTCTTGGTACTGTATCCTATGAAACTGACAATTTAATGCCCTCATGGAAAGAGTTGCAGAAGTATACACTTTCTTACCCCATCTCTCTAATGCTCTGGACTCCCTTTCAGAGGGTAGAGGATTTTTAGCAGTGGCAGCTGCAACCCCTTTTGGGCCCTGGGAAATAGTTTCTGGATCAGCACAGTGGGCCTTGTACAGGTGTAGATGAGAGTCCGGGACCCTGTAGTACCTATCAGGTTTGGCAGGAGCCGTTGGGAGAGAGTCAGGGGCTGTACTAGCATCAGAGTACACATCATCAATGACATTCAAAACAGGAGGTATAGCTAAAGGCCTATGCTGAGGTAAATGTAGAAAGGTCCTTAATCTTTTTCTAGAATCAGAGAATTCCTGACCCTGCCATTGAAAATGTTCTCTCATAGACTGTAATGTCTCTCCAAAGGAAAAGTCTTCAGGAGGGGAGGCCGAGGGAATAGATTCTTCAGCATCAGAATCCTCGTAGGCCGAATAAGCCTCCTCCTGGTGGTCTGACAGAGCAGAGCCATCTGAGGAGTGGGGGTCAGAGGGCTCCACCCTGGGCCTTTTGTCTGGAGGTGGTTGAGAGCCCCTGTCTGGGTGAGGTTGGGAACCTCTAATTAATGAGATTAGATCCTCTGCTAAACTAAGAATCTGAGAGCCAGTAGAAGGTCTCTGAGAGGAAACCTTGGGAGGCAAAGCTTTAGAAAGTTTAGCAGCTTTAGCCCTAGAAAAAGCCATAATGGACATGGAAGCAGGGGGCCTGGCTGCACCACGTGCAGGAGTGGACTTGTCCAAAGGAATGGTGTCGGAAGGCTCCTGGACACTGGTTTCAGTAGGTAATTCAATAACCGACTCAGCCGGGGCCTCCAGGGCCGAGGTAGTCGGTTGAGCGGTTTCGGTAATAGGAAGTACCAAGGACTCGGTTTCAGCCGAAACCGAGACACTCGCGGTAGGCCTGACCGTGGTTTCAGCCGAAACCGCGGTCCGCGTGTGTCGGTCCTTGTCCTTCCATTTTTTAACTAAATGCAAAGTCAGAGTCTCCGACGGAATCTTATAAGCAAAACTAGCAGCAAAAAATTCCTCTGCAAACTCCGACCGACATCTAAGAGTTCGTCGGTTGAAGGAGGCACAGGCTGAACAGGCCGAGACGTCGTGGTCTGGGCCCAGGCAGGGGAGGCAGTAAGAATGGAAATCCTTATGAGGTATTTGTTTCCCACAAGTTAAACAGTTATTAACTTTATCTGACATCGGCTGAGGCAAGAAAGAGTCCCCAACGGGGTACTTAGCTCTTTCGAAGTCTTCGGTAGCTGAATCACAGGAGCTGGCCGACCGGCACTTGCGAACTACTTCTGCTTCGGGCACCACGCGGCAAGAAAGACTGAGGAAGATGGCGTCGGCTGATGCTTTTATACCCCAGACGCTCTGACGTCGGGGAAAGTGCGACATCAGCCGAGGCCAGACCCAGACTTTGGAATCCGGCCGACCGAAGGGCTGCCTGAGGCAGGACAACCCATATGTGATGACTGCAGATGCATCCTTGAAGGACATCATCTGGTTGTAGGGCACCCTAGGGTGAAACCTTACTGGATGCAGCTTCCTGAAACTTAGTTGAGCGAAAAGAGATGTGTTGGTTAAGTTCCAGGAGGCTGCAGCTGAGAGACAAGAGCTGTGTTGGTTGTCAACACCAAGATGGTCAGAACTGACACCACCACTCTCTCATTTGATGTCAAAGTCCAGGAGGTCAATGTTCCCACCGAGTGGACGAGTCCAAGTACCAATGCAAAGTGATGCTTTAACCCAAAGGACTCAAATGCTGTAGTCATCAAGAAAGTACAGTTTTGTATTTACCATAAATGTAGATGTTCGAGTGTTCACCCTGCTGCGGTCATCACACTTGGGTTATCCTGTCGTTAGGCGGTCCCGCAGTTGGCCTGAGTTCCAAAGTCTTGGTCCGGTGTCAGTTGCTGTCGCTTCTTCCCTGACGTCAGTGCGACAGGGGTATAAAATAGGCATCCAACGCCATTTTCTTCAGTTTTTCTTGCCCCAGATGTCAGGTGCCCCCCAATAGGAAGTCACTACATTTTGCCAATAAAAATTGTAAAAGAACGGACAAAGCATACCTTCAGCTATAAGCAAATACACCACAAAGGTTGTATCAGATAGAAAAGGCATAGAAATGTTTGGCTAGGTCAGAGGGGTTGGAGGGAGGGTAACCTGGACTGCAGCAGGGTGAACACTCGAACATCTACATTTATGGTAGGTACAAAATTGTACTATGTTCATCGTGTTACCCTGCTGCAGTCATCACACTTGGGTTGAATCCCAAAGCTAAGTATGGGTGGTGGAATTAGACCGGATTTGAAGAGGCTAGTAGGCCCTGCAAGACTGCAGTGGCAAAGCCAGCTCTAGTCTTACAGTGTAATGGTAAGTGATAGTGTCTGGTGAAGGTATGTACTGAAATCCAAGTTGCAGCTTCCAGAATATCCTTGGTTGGTACCCCCCTGAGAAAGGCTGTAGATGTAGCTGCAGCCCTGGTAGAGTGGGACCTAATGCTAGCAGGAACCAGTTTTCCATGATGAGTGTAGCAGAAATGTATGCAATGTCCTATCCATTTTGAAATGGTCTGTTTTGAGATAGCTTTTCCTTGTGATGCTGTAGTATAGGATACAAAGAGCTGGTCAGTTTTTCTGAAAGTCTTAGTTTTATCCAAGTAGTAACGTAGTTGCCTGTGAATGTCCAGGGAGTGCAGAAGTTTTTCTCCTTTGTTCTGGGGGTTTAGAAAAAAGGTGGGTAAATGAATGGATTGGTTTAGGGCCACACTGGATACCACCTTTGGCATAAAGGAGGGGTTAGTTCGTACAGAGACACGGTCTTGATGAAAAATGAGGAAAGGCTCTACTGCCATTAGAGCCTGTAGTTCTGAAATTCTTCTGGCTGAAGTTATTGCTAGCAGCAGGACAGTTTTCCATGATAGAAACTTTAAATCAGCTGAGAAAGCTGGTTCAAAAGGTGGCAGTGTAAATTTTTACAGAACAAAATTGAGATCCCAAGTTGGTGTTGGTGCTCTCCTGGGTGGTCTTATGTTCTTGGCCCCTCTGAGGTACTGCCTTAGGAGTGGATGTGAAAATAAAGGAGAATCCATGTTGTAGTGTGCTGAAATCGCTGAGGCGTGGATCTTGGTAGATGAAAATGAAAGTCCTTTGTGCAACATCTCAGTTAAATACTGTAGAATCTGAGGAATGTTTGGCTTAAGGTTATTTTAGCCTTTAGCCTAGTTCCAGGCGCAAAATCTTTCCCATTTGTCTGAATAAGCTTTTCTGGTGCTGGGCCTACTGGCCTCCAGAATGACATCCATAAAAGCCTTAGATAGAGGGGTTGACTGGTTGTTTAGGTGATTTGCCATGCAGCCAAATTTAACGTCTTGAGCTTATGCACCACATTACTGTGGTGTTGTCTGTCTTTATTAGAACCGCTAGCATTTCCTTTTGATTGATGTGCAGATGCCTTTGATCTGTAGTCCATTTGCCTTGAATGCACTGTCCTGCCATGTGCGCTCCCCAGGCATAGTCTGATGCATCTGTTGTTATAGTTTGCTTGGCTGTGGGTACGATAAAAGGCTGACCCTTGTTGACGTGACATGCCTGTGCCCACCATAGAAACTCCTGTTGAAGGCAGGGAATGAGAGGTATCATTGTTTCCAAGCTGTGGCTGTGTTGAGTCCATACATTTTTCAGGTACCATTGTAATTTCCTCATATGCAGTTTTGCAAATGGTATTAGACGTATGCAAGATGCCTTGAATCCCAGGCCTGCAGAATTTTTCTTGCAGGGAGCTGGGTCTTTGTTGCCATTATTTTGAAGTATTGAGTCAGTTGTTGTTGCTTGTCTGGCGTGAGATAAGCCATCTGAGCCGTTGTATTCAAGCTGGCACCCAGGAATATTATGTTCTGTGAGGGTACTAGTTTTGATTTCTTTTTGTTTACTGTGTACCCTAGGCAACTTAGAAGGTGTTTGACAAACGCCAGATGCTGTAAAAGAATGCCCTTGCTTTCTGCTTGAATAAGGCAGTCATCCAGGTATGGGTATATTTGAATTCTTCTTTGTCTGCAGTATGCAATTACTGGTGCCAGGCATTTTGTGAATACCATGAGTGCAGTAGATAAGCCAAAGGGCAGTGCAGAAAATTGATAATGGGTTAAACCTGCAATGAAACGGAGGCATCTTCTGCAATTTCGTCTGATAGGGACATGCAGGTATGCCTCCTTGAGGTCCAACGTTACCAGCCAAGCCTTCTTGCCCAACATGGGGAGAAGCTGCTGTAGTGTTAACATCTTGAATTTGGGTACTTGCAAATAAGTGTTTAGAATTGAAAGGTCCAAAATGGGTCTCCATACCTTGTCCTTGTCCTTTTAGGGGACTAGAAAGAGTCTTGAGTAAAATCCTTGTCCTTGCTCCTATGTAGGTACTTGTTGAATGGCTCTCATGTCCCTGAGAGCTGCAATTAGTTTTTGTGCCTCTGCCCATTGATTTGGTGGCAGGTTTGGCATGCCTTTTATCCTTGGCACGGTGTGAAAATGGAATCTGTATCCTCGTGAGACAATGTCTAGAACCCATTTGTCTTTTGTGATGATGTGCCAGTTGTCTGCAAAAAGTGCTAATTTTCCTCCCAAGGGAGCTGCCAAGAGAGTTTTGTTTTGCAGTTTGAGGGTTGGGTTAAGTCACTGTGTTTGTCTTCTAGTAGTTTGGGACCTGTTTTCTCCTCCCTTCTGGGTAGCGGCACCCCATAGGCGAGGTTTGTAAGAGCCCTGTGACTGACTCTGCCCCTTGGGCGTCTGCATTTGCCCCTCTGAGGTCTGTCAGAAGTTGGAAAGGACCAATTTTTTGTTGGCCAATTTCTGCTGAAACGAATGGGCTGTACCTGTACAAAATCCTTGACCGTCTGCATAGACTTTGCCTTATGCTCCATTTTCTTTAAAATCTCTTCTGCTTTCACACCAAATAAAACATCCTGCTGTAAAGGTGCATACAATAATTTTGCTTTAACATGATCAGGCAGGGTTTGTTCTTTTAACCAAGCATGTCTACGTATGACAGAGCCAATGACAGCTGCTCTACAGGAAGCTTCCAATGAATCAAATCCACATTGCAAGGAATGTTTGCCCACCTGTTCAGATGCATGCAACAGATCCTGCATTTCCTTGAATTCAAACTGTTCAGCATGCGTGCTCATCTTTTGTTTTAATTGAGACATTAAGAATTGCTGATATTTCAGCATGTGAAACTGACAATTTAATGCTCTCATAGCTAGCATTGCTGAGGTGTATACTTTCTTACCCCACATGTCCAGTGCTCTGGAGTCCCTTTCAGAGGGTACAGGATTTTTGGCCATACAAGCCCTCGCCCCTTTGGGACCCTGGGAAATTGTTTCTGGATCTGCAACAGGGCTTTTATAAAGGAATTTGTGTGAGTCAGGTACTCTGTAGTATCTGTCTGGTTTGGCTGGAGCTGGAGGTAGAGAGTCTGGATTTAGACTAGATTCTAAGTAAACATCATCCACAATTTCTAAAACTGGAGGGATAGCAAGAGGTCTGTGCTGGGGAAGTAAAAGGAACTCTCTGAGCCTTTTCTTTGAATCTGAGTAGTCCTGGCCTTCCCAGCGGAAATGTTCCCTCATGGTATTTAAAGTTTCCCCGAAGGAATAGTCTTCAGGGGGAGATGCTGAGGGAATAGAGTCTTCAGCATCAGAGTCCTCATAAGGGGGAAAGGAGTAATCCTGTTCATCAGAGGTGTTCGAGGAAATAGAAACCTGGTCAGAGGAGGCATAATCCTCCTCTTGCCTTGGCCTTTTCTCTGGAGGGGGATGGGAACCCCCGATTAGGGTAATCAAATCTTAAGCATCTGTTTCTTAGGCATGGGGCCTTGAACTGGAGGCTGATGTGCAATCTTTTTAGGTTTTAATGGAGTATTAAGCTTAGCATAAGATTTAATGGTGAGTGTAGTCGGTCTAAAGACACCTTCTGCAACCGACGGTGTGTCCACTGCACTGGGATCTCCTTCTGTTATAATGTCGGTAGGGCACAATGAAGTAGGCTGCGTAGGCCTAGTACTCTCCATTTGAGAATCCGTAGCTGTGTGGGGTTCCAATTCTGCGGTCGCCAGGGGCTGCGTAGGTGCCTCACTGAAAACTGGAGAACCTGCGACAGGCTCAGCAGAGGCCTCGGAATCTAGCTTGGTTCTAGGCTGCCTGTCCTTATCTTTGCATTTTTTATACATGCCGGTAGTCGGAAGCTCCGACGGCATGGTATAATTAAATTTCCTACCGAAGAAAAGTCGAGCGAAATCAAAACGACGCTTGATAGTACGTTTATTGAACCTAGCACAAAAACGACAAGCAGAGACATCGTGGTCTGGGCCTAGGCAAGGAATACAATAGGAATGGAAGTCCTTATGAGGTATTTGCTTCCCACAAGAAATGCAGTTGGTAACTTTTTCTGACATCGGACTGAGGCAAGAAAAGGTTCCCCAATGGGGTACTTAGCTTTATGAAGACTTCGGACTGAAATTCAAATCGAAAATCTCAGGTGTAGGCCAACCGACACTTGCGAACTGCTTCTGCTTTGGGCACCGCACAGCAAGAAAGACTGAAGAAAATGGCGTCGGATGCCTATTTTATACCCCTGTCGCACTGACGTCAGGGAAGAAGCGACGGCAACCGACGCCAGACCAAGACTTTGGAACTCAGGCCGACTGCGGGATCGCCTGATGGCAGGATAACCCAAGTGTGATGACTGCAGCAGGGTAACACGATGAACATCATTACTGGGAAGCTCCACAGTCAGTGTTAATCTACTAACAGTGACATTGTGGAACCTAATGAACACCAGTGTTGAAAGACTTGACAGCAAGGTCACTGGTACAGATGAAGGCTTCAATGTCAAAGAAAGAGATATCATCAAAATCTACACCAAAGTTTGACACTGGCTGTGAAACACCCAATGCTGGAAGAGGGCTGAGGTAAGAAGCAGATGATGAAGACAGCAAGAGTTACTCTCTAGCCACCCTGTAAAGAGAGAAGTGTGGGATGAAACGTATCAATCTGAGCCTTGACTAATGCCTTCATCATCTTGACTCAATTTATATGGAGAGAAGGGCTACTATGTGACCTAGCCAAATGTATTGACTGGAAGAAGAAAGGCCTAGAATCTAGAGAGCTCCTTTTCTACGGAACAGCTGCTCAGTCTTCTCCTGAATGTGGAATTCTGCAGGACTGTAAATTCTCACTACAAAACCCCAGAATGTAAGCCTGTTCACAGTCAAGACTCTAAACATGACTAGACTTGGAGACTGAAACCAAAACTTATTTTTTCAAGACACTGGGGAGACAGCATGCCTGTATCCCTAATACTTCTGTCATCTTCCGATCTCTTTCCCATTTCTAGTTAAGGCGTCACAGTGAAGAAACCCTTTTAAAATAAGTTTGTTGCACCTCTCAATGTATTCTGTAGCCAAAACTATAATAAACATCACACTTGTCACCCACCCTCAAACATATGCTACAAAGTTTGCTTATCCGTGGCAACACTTTCCCCAATTTTTTGGGACCTGAGAATTTTTTCCATAATTGAACTAAAGTTGCCAAAAACTAGCCTTCAAAAAATGACCAAAATTAAAAACAATAGGCTATTGAATCACACTACATATCAGCTTAAACCCTGTTGAATAGGTTTGCAAATGCATACTTGATTATTAAAATATATTTGCTTATCTTTATTTTTACAAAACAGCTCATTTTTGTAAAGTACTTTACATTACACCCTTATAAAAACTTTGCTTCTCTCTTTTTATATACTGCATTATGTAAGCTATATTCTGCTTTATGTATCTTTATGCACATAAATATCTTTGTTTTAGTAGGTGCATTTGCCAACTGTCTCATGAACCATGTCATAGCTAAAATGGTTTTATTGCTGAGAACAAGCCACTTACCCAGTTGAGAAAGGAAATAAATAAATAACAGCAAATGCAACTGAAAGCAACCTGCACTTACCACTAAGGCACTCTTGCATAAAGAAGAGAAGAGAAAAGAATTGCACTACTTATCTGCTGAAGACAATGATTACTGAAAGATGTGAGACTGAGGGCACCCTGAAACTGATTACTGATCTACTGCAAACAAGATCTGAAGAAAAGGGGAAATAAGGTGTATTATTAGAGTGACGAGAACAGTCTAAGATTTGAAGGGTGTGGCAAGTGCCAAGATGATTACTACCTGTAGCTGCCATGCCAAAGCTGAAGTGGATCAATTTGATCACATAAACTGCATCTAATCTGGTTAGTCAGACACACTGAGAATGCACATGTGTAGGTTAGGGTTGCCACCTTTGCAAATGCCCAAAGTGGGACATTTTTTGGTACAAACGTCAGATTTTGCAAGCCGAAACATACCTATGGCCAGTACAAAGGACAGAACTTCATTTTTGCCTAAATAGACACTTAGTCTTGTAGCATTTTAGTTGCTTATTCTGTTTCTTATAACATTTAGGTGTTTCAGATACAGAATAACTGTTTTATGCAACCATTACATAAAATATAGGAAATAATTTTGTCCTAAAATCTGAGGACATTTGCCATTTTTTCATTTTTTTTTTTTTTGCAGGACACAACTGCCCAAAGAGGGACTGTCCCTCTTAAAGTGGGACAGGTGGTAACCCTAGTGTAGGTTAAACAAGATGTAGTACATTACTATGGTCAACATTTTTTTTCATTTAAGCACAGTCAAATTTGAGATCCATCTAATCAGAAAGTCATTACTTTGTTGAGAGGAAGACATTTGTATGAGAGAGCATGTGATTTTTGAGCCAGACTAAGAAAACTGTAGGAGTGAGTACAATCAGACAATTATTGTGGTATACCATCGTTCAGATAACAGTCAACCACCCCAAGTGTATCCAGTCAGTTAAGTAATTATTTTTTAGGGGAAGAGGGGGTTTGACAAAATCTTTGTGTAAAAACAGCTGACTGTTGATATAGCTTAATAAAAGAACAGTGACTCTGTATGTGCTTGACATTAGAAATCCATGTGTAAAATAAAACAAAGCTTCTATTCATGGACAATGCAAGGGATTCTCGTGAGACAGTCTGTATGCAAAGGAAGTAAAAACTGAGTTTTGTAGTATTTAATGGACGAAACAGATACAATCCATGTTTTGGTTTTCATTGCTGTTACTTAACTTCTCAGCATACAGACTGCAATTATCAGAAACAAATTCAAAACTAATGTGAATATGCACAGCGGTTACACACTGATCAACATCTCAATTTCAGCTCTGCTAAACAGAAACTGAGACAAATGAGTGCCAGTGAAAATGTTATTTGGGTAAAATTTCAGTTACGAGCTAGTAAGCACACTGCCTAGATACCAACAAACAAGCAATTTGGAGAACCTGCAAAAAATCAACCAGAAAAGGTGCAGAGAAAACAATGACTAGGAAGGACCCATTAGCTGTTCAGCAAATCGCAGTTCAAGTTTTAGCTCTGGTTCTAGAGATTTTTTCCAGTAATTTATAGGAAAACTAAATCAAATGTACTCAGAGGTTATTTTAACAAATGAAACAATGAAGGAACTCAAATATCAAAAGGCCTGGAAAAATAGATGTTTTAACTAGCTATTCAGATGAAATTATACACAACTGCAAAAATCAGAGGATGAAATAAAGAAAATGCTGGCTGAATAGGAGGCTTCACAAGAAGAGTATTTCCAAAAAAAGCAGTAGAGTTAGAAGACTAGAGTGTGCATAGAAAACATGAGATTCTCTGCTATACTAGAGAAACTGGGAGAAAAGACTATTAATTTTATGAAAATACATATAACCAACTAGACTGGTGTTCTACAGCAGGATTTAACTGAAACAGCACAGACTGTATATTCCAAACTTGTCCATGAGAAAGCTGCCAAGAACCATATTAATAAAATATGCATTCATACCAGCAGAAAGAGCTGATCCTGACAAAACTCTGGCAATAGAGAAAGTATTAAAATCTTTAGACAGCAGTGTATTTCTGAAAATGAGTATTCAATGTGCAGCAGGTATAAGACAAGCAAATTTATCCTAGCAATCAAGTGTGAATTCACTCTATTGTATCCAACTGTCTTCAGAGTATTTTTTTTCTGGAGGATAAAGATATTTGTGGAAGCAGAACAGGCTAAGGAAGAAACTAAACAGTCATCCAATAAAAAGTGAGCCAGTAAACAGAAGGGGGCTTAGCTACTCATTCTTCTGACAATAAATTAGCTCATGGACACACTTTGCCAGAAAAAAACTTTTTTCCAGTATTCCAAAGGAAAATGCCAGAGAGACAGAAAAACTACAGAAATTGACCACAAGAATTAGGAGTACCTTAGACCTGAACCAGAGTCTGGATGGAGATAAGGAAGAAGAGCAGCAACACTGAAATTAGTGAATAAATGTGAGATTATAAAATATAAATCACATTTTGGAAATATGGCTTTGCAAATAAAAGTAGTTGAGAAAAGATTGGAATTTCTTGACTTTGTTAACCTTGTGGGTGGACTGACCCCACATTATGTTGTTAAAGTTTAGGAGGACACTAAAGGGGGAAAACAAGAAAATGTAAGTTAAACAATTATTTTCTTACTAGTATTTATATAAAACAGTTCATGATATAAACTGCATGCACTATTGTAAAGCAGTTTTCCATAGTGCGCAGTCAGGGGTATTTTTAAGGTGGGAGGGAGAGTCTTTTCAGTGACTGTTAAGCATGTTTAAGATATTAGAGTAAACAAGTACCTTTTTAGTTGTAAGAAATACAAGTTTTTCAGTATAGCAAGAGAAGAAAGGCTGAACATAAGCAAGTTCAAATTAATGTAATGCTGTGATCTAGGGTTCAGGTGTAAAACTGTACTATGATAATAATTTCCTATATTTAGAAAGAATAGTAGTGTAAAATCTTACCATAACTATAGATATCCTTCTCTTCTATATTGCAGTATTCCAAACCCTTGGGTTCTCCTCTCTTGCTACCCAAACGTCCGTCCAGTATACAAAAGCTTCTAGTCACCTCAGGGTACAAAGGACATCTGATGTTGGCTAAGGAAACGTGGGCCATAAAAGTGACATCTGCACATACCAGACCTCAGAACTGAGTGCCAAAGTCGAACCCCAATCTCAGGATAACTGTACAAGTCCGGTGCTATCCAAGAAGGGGCAGTCTAGTGAAAGAAGGGGGAAGGAGGGAGAGAAGGATTACTGCAACCTGGAAAAGAAAGACATCGATGGTTATGGAAAGATTTTATACAACTATTTTTTGTCGTCCTGTTTTTTTCATGTTGCAGTATTCCAAACCCCTGGGTAAGTGCCAAAGCTCAAAGGGAAGAAGAGGGGGAGGCTTTAAACTCTTTTCTGTGATAAACCCATGAAAGATTGCCCTGGCAAATACAGCCCTGGATATGGAAATGTGCTCCAACTTATAATGTTTGGTAAAGGTGTGGCCAGAGGTCCATGTAGCTGCCTCTAAAATGGTGGCAGTGTCCAGTTCTTAAAGAAAGCTCCAGATGAAGCCATAGCCCTAGTGGAGTGTGCCTTAATCTTAGACCCTAAGGATTTCCCATGGTATGCACAACAGAAGGAGATTGCCCTGGAAATCCAGGCAGAAATTGTCTGCTTTGTCAATGTTTTCCCCAGATCACTGGGATGAAAGGAGACAAACAACTGGTCTGCTCTTCTGACAGACTTGTTCTTATCAAGGTAAAACCTAAGCTACCTAGGCACATCAAGGGAATGTAAGAGAGTCTCATTGTCATTCTGTGGATGGGCAAAGAAGGTGAAGAGATTGGTTTAAAAACAGCTCACTGACTGCCCTGGGCATGAAGAAAGGGTTGGAACTATGGGTTACCCTGTCCTTGTGGAAAGTGAGGAAAGGGTTAATAACCATGAGGGCCTGTAACTCCGACACTTTTGTAGCTGATGTCAAGGCTACCAGGAGAATCATTTTCCAAGTGCATTCTTTTAGAGAGGACTTAGAGGCTGGTTTAAAGGGGGCCACAGTGAGCTTCTCCAGAACATAATTCAGGTTGCATGGTGGTGGAATGGGTTTCCTGGGGGGCCTGAGATGCAGCACTTCCTTTAGGAATAACTTTGGAGGTAAGCGAGGCGGGATAGAGGGATGGAGTCGAGAGGGTTTTGCAGTAATGGCAGGTATGTCCTGAAACTGAGGCGTCAGGAAAGAAGTCTGAGCAGGCCTGGAAGGTGTTTGTTACTTTCTGGCACTCTTTCCGGCCCTGGAAGGAGGAGGAGGGGGAGCATAGTTTTTCCTTATGAATTGAGTTTTTGAGGGGCAATTCCTGTGGAATTTGGGGATAGGAGAAACAAACAGGAGTTTCATGTCCTGTAACTCCTTCCCCTTCTGTTGCAGAGTTTTAAACAACTCAGTCACCTTTGACCCAAACAGGGCAGAGTTATCAAGAAGTGCATCCAAAAGTTTTGCCCTAATGTCATCAGGTAAGGGCTGTAACCTTAGCCAGGAATATCTTCTCATGACTCAGGTAGATACAGCAGATCTGGCAGAAGCTTTAGCTGTATCATAGCTGCACCTAGTGACCTAAGAAGGCAGGGAAATAAGGCTGGATAATTGTTGTGCATTGGCAGAAGAGTCTGGAATCTCATTCATGAGGCTTGTCCTAAGGCTAGGACATATTTAGACATTTAGGTTTGATAATTTACTGCCCTGAATGCCAAGGTAGCTGAGGTAGAAACCTTTTTACCAAGGCGCTCCATGGCCTTGCTGTCTTTATCTGTTGGGAGAACTGAGGTGGATGAAAGCAACTTTGAAGCCTTATCAGCAGAAACTAATATAGTGCAAGGGTCCGCTGCAGGGCACTTGAGAATTTCACCCCCTCAGGGACCTTGCAAAATTTGTTAGGCCTTTGAGGTGCAAGGGGCTGAGAGTCAGGATTAACAGATGTTGCAATAAATGTATCAAGAAAAGTTGACAAGACTGGGGTGCCACCTGAAGGAGTTCATAGTATCTTTTCTGAACTTCTGTCATCTCAAAGGAGTCCTATTTGAAATACTCTCTCATTTTGGAAATGGTCTTCCTAAAGGTGAGATCCTCACTTGGAGAATCAGTTTCTGCAGAGTCTTCCTCTGAAAAGGCATAACCAAGGGGGGATTGTAGCTGGGAGACAAATGATAGAGAGTCCTCTAAAGAAGAAGAATCAGAGGAGTCCTCCACTTCAGCTTGAGAAGTATCTAAGGCCTGAGGCCTAGGGCTTACCACAAGAGGAGCCACTGGGGAGGATAAGGGAGAAGCAGACCTCAGAGGTATAAAAGCATTGAAAAAGCTCTGAGAAAAGGCCTGCCAGTCTGTCTGGTTCTCTGCAAAAGGAGAAATATACTTAATTTTCTGTTTTCTTTTAAGGGAAGGCCTAGAGGGTGTCGGGCCAAGGTAGGTCTATGTTCGGAAACCTGTGCAGTAGTGAGGGATCTGTCTGGGTAGCAAGTACAAGCCATGGTTCCCCCTTGCTGTCGGTAGCAGATGTCTGCTTTACCTCCGAGGACGCGCCTTCTGGTCTGGGTTCTGCAGCTTCCCCAACAGTACCCGCTGTACCCATATTAGCAGTGACCAATCATTCCTCAGGGCGAATGTCTGCCACAGGAGGGATATTGGGTGGAGGAGGTGCAATAATGGATTCAGATTTACCGACTTTGGCCTTTTTCTTCAGTGGCTTGACGGGTTAATCGGACAGCCAGTCCACAGCTAATGCCAAGTGCTTAAGGCAATGATTTTCAAGGTAAAAGATTTTCAAGGTAAATATTCAACCTGTGCAGACAGCTGTTCAAAGTTTCTAGAACAAAGGCCTAGCAGATGGAGCAAGACTTATGGTCGTACGCAGGGCCTAAACAAAAAAAAGGCAAAGTGCATGGATGTCTTTACCGGGGTTCTGACAACCGCACTTAAGCTTTCCCTTCCTAGATGATATGAACCTACACAAACACGAGTGACTCAAAAGAGCAAAACGTCCCCAACGGGGTACTTATCTTAGAAAAGATGATCCGATGGCTGGTATGACAGAAAATTTCTGAGGTCTGGTACATGCAGATGTCACTTTTATGGCCCACATTCCCTTAGCCAACGCCAAATGTCCCACATGCCCTGCGGTGACTAAAAGCTTTTGAATATTGGCCGGATGCTTGGGTAGCAAGAGAGGAAAACCCAAGGGTTTGGAATGCTACAACATGAGAATAGAAGGACATGTATGATAATAATTTCCTTTGTTTTTATAAGGGTGGGTGTCCATAGTAATATCTTTGATTAAACTAAAACAAGTGGGGTTTTGTTAGCAAATAGTATTGGAAAACAAGACAAAATGAAAGTCATGAAAAATACTAAATGTCTTACATCTGCAAAGATGTTAGCTTCTTCCCCCATTAGCAATGAGAGACAAGAAGTCTGCAGCTGAATGCAGTTAGCCAAGGGAATTCTGTACCTTCTGCTGTGAATGAAATTTACAAGGATTCCTTCAAGATCTGCAAGTTATTGGCTGTTTTCCCTCTCTGCAGACTATCTATACATGGAGATTTGCCCTCTGCAGGTGCAATTAATCTTGAGAGATCTGAGCATTCTTTGCTGAGCTAAATTATAATTTAAATGTACAGTGCCAAGCAGTGCAGTGAAAAAATACAATTTGAAATTATGGGAAGTGAATAAGAGAGTATTAGGTGTTGGTGAAATGGTTAAAGCATTTACCTGACAGACACAAAGTACAGAGTTTGATTTCTTACCAATGAAAGGGAAATTGGCTAGGCTTAAAATAGCCCACAAGGGATGCTAACCTAGTACTTACCTATGGACATCCCCAATGGCCTCAATACTTTAATGAATTTAACACACCAGTGCAAACAGTTGCATTTAAAGGTAGCCAGTGCACTTTTTCTTAAGGCTAAATGTTAATGTTTTTTGAAAGCATACAAGATGCTTTTCACATCTGGGGTGGCAGAGATAAGAAAAGAATGGACAGCAATTGATACAAGTGGGAACACAGGTTATAACATGCACTTCAGCATGGGTAACCTTAGTTTTAGATTATGTTATGCCTGTGGGTGCAGCTGTAGAGTTGGGCCAACTGTTCCCTCCTGGAGGGTTAAACTGAATTTTTTTTGAAAATGTAGACAATTTTGTGTGTTTATTCAAAGTTAATATGTGATTGGGGTGCTCTGAAAATGTACTTAGGTTTTTACTTGAGGGGTTCCATTAAAGCAAATAGTCTTGAGAAATATAAGAAGAAGAAAGAACTGTATAAAAGATCAGCCTGCCAAGCATCAATAGTGTGTGCATGCAAGACAAACGTTGGAAATACACATTCAAAAAAATTCTCTGTATGATAAGTGGGGACAATAGCTTTTTATCATAACAGCGACTCCATCAATAGTAACTTGGAATGTAAATGGCCTTAGTGGTATTGATAAGAAGGAAAGACTATTGAATTATATTAACAAATGCAGACTGCAAACAACAATATTGCAGGTGGCACATTTGGAAAGAAATAAGCATGTGAATTTGATATAGAAAGGATTTCAGGATGTATATTCAGCAAAATATCAGGGACAAAGGAAAATGGGAGCAATAATACTGACTGCTAGGGGGCTGGAACAGTAACAGAAAAGGAGACAAGACAATAATGGTACACTTGTGGTAGTAAGGAGCTACTGGCAAGGTAGGAGGAGGAGGACTGTGCTGGCATATTCCACCAAAAACTACTAATATGGAGCTTAAATATTTTTTTTGGGAGAAACAGTCAGCTTTCAGCAGGGAATATTACTTACAGGTGGGGAATGGAACTTGCATTGCAATAGTAAGGCGGCATCAGAGGGACCGAGGATTTAAAAGACGGTAGACTTATAAAGAAACTTATGAAAATGTATGAAAATATTTGCTATGGAAGACATGAATTCAATAGCTGGAACTCTTAACATAATTTATGTACTTCCCAAGGTCCAGTAACTGGGCTATACTGGATATAAATTATACTGCACAGGAACGTGCATTTAACCAAAAGCTTAGTCCACACATCCAATAACTTTTTCATACAACGCACCAATAAAAACCTAGATAAATATGCAGGGTAATAAAGTAAAAAGAGACACTAGTGCTTTCCCACCCACCTGTTAAAAAGAGAGAAATTCAAGGAATGGTACTGGAAATTATTCAAGAGTTATTAGGGAAGATAGAAATTTCTTCGTAAGAAAAAGCTATTGAGCAAGATAAAATTAAAATGGAATTTAAAAATAGGTTAGAAATAAAAGCATTGCAGAATAAGGGGAAAGTCACAGAACAAGTGGAGGAGCAATTGCACAGCTTAGAAAGACTGCTGTTAAACAATTATTTTTTTGATAACTTCAGAGCACAAAAACTTTCAGCACAATGACTTGGGCAACAGAAAGTAGAAAGGGTTGTTGACAAGACTTAGGAAGCCTATAACAATAAAGGTAACTAGCGATCTTGAAAAGGTATTTGAAATATTTTGGAATTTTATGAAAATGTGTATAAAGAGGAGGAATGCGGAAATCAAGAAATAGCACAAATGGAAATATTTATGGAAGACTTAATTATGTCAAGGTTACAGGTAGATGAGGCTCATTAAGTATAGTTAAAAAAGAGTAAGATAAAAATGGTGATGTATAATCAATCTGCAGAAATGTCACTAGACAACATTAATAAAACACCGATGATCCAGTGGGAAGCAGAATGTAAGACAGTAATACTGCTGTTGGTGGGTCTTGATGCAAGAAAAAGAATTCAAGAGATTAAGCTGGGATTTTATATGTAACGCATTAAAAGCATTTGCTTTCCCTAATATAATAAGTTTAACTTGGAGGATAAATAAAGGATCAGAGGTTAGAATTAACATGAAAGGGCTCCTCTCCGATATGTTGTGTTTGAAGGAACTAGGCAGGGGTGTCCTCCTCTTATTCCTTTGTTACTTGCTTTATATTTAGAGCCACTGTCAAAGCAAATAAGGGACTCAGAAATTCAAGGATAGAACTGGTATGGTAATAAAAAAAAGCTTGTTTTACTTGCAGATGATAATATTTTGTACTTGATAAATCCATAAAAGGACATCTCTGTGTTGTGGAACATTTTGAGACTATTTCAAATCTTTTCAGGATGTAAACTTAATAGGTTCAAAGGTAAGTACTAGGATAGCTGCCCTTATGGTCCATTTCAGCCTAGCCAATTTCCCTTTTGTACTCAAAATAACCTATCCCACTTGGTTATAAATTTGTCTTACCCATCCCATGGTCAACAATCGCATATTACCCCTAATGAGAATAACTGGGATCATACCATAGATAATTTGAGGGAACCCATACATGGGATAAAGCATTTATGAGCTGCATCTGTCCATTAGTAGTACAGGAGACAGTAATGGGGTACATTTTCTGTTTCCGATCCACAGCTCTAAGCTGCACTTGTAAATAGACAGGGATAAACTTTATTTTATATGGATGGTGATAAAACATCATTAATATTAATTATTAATATAAATGAAGTTAAGACAAAGGCTACATCCGTAAATGCACCCACTCAGCAATACCCATACTTATGGGGATATTATAATAGGAGTATGGATTAAAAAGGCTTCTGTTATAGCAGCAAAGGATATGTTGGAAGAGACTAAACAAAAGATAATACAGAAGCCTGAGAAATTGGAAGCTTTTGTTTACAGATATAGATAAGATACAAGCAGTGAAAATGTTTTTAATCCCTTTAGTTTTATATTCAGGTCAGGCACACATATATCAATCAGAGGAAAAGCTGTGGACAATAATAAAGAGTTAAATAAATTTATGTGGGAGGGAAAGAGGGCAAGCATTAAGTGGGATAAGTTGATCTTCCCAATTGACCAAGTTCATTTTGAATTACCTTATTTAATATTTTAGAGCTACACAGTTAAGACGCTTATACATAACATAAACAGAACGTTATAATTCAAAGTGGAACAGGATGATTATTGGGGGGGTAAGTTCTAAAAAAGGACATAGTGGGATTTTCAATGCAAATATTTAAGGAAAATAACACAGAATATCGCATTCGTAATGTTGCAGAAAATATTCTAAGAACTAATCCAACAAGACTGGAGAAAGGAGATTTTGTTAATACAAATGACTCCAAGGAGGAGTACAGAAAATAGGCAAGAGAGAGTTGGAATTTACTGGAGAAACTGGCAAAGGAACCTAGGTATTGGGAGCAAATAACTAAAGAGGGAAAGGTAATAGAGTGGGATTAGACCAATAAGTTTGAACTGCAAGTTAGAGACTGCCTTCCCTATCAGCGATCGATATCAAAGAGAAAGGGAAAAGAGTCCTAAGTGAAGGACCTGCAATTGTAGAGTTAAGTGAAGGACCTGCTCTTGTAGAGTTTTCAGTCGAATCTAGAAAAAGAATCTGCTGTTAAAAAGGTGCATATAAAACACTGGATGACAATCAATCAGAGGAGGTTAATATAGATCGTGAAGAGACTGGAAAAGCAGTTTACAAGGGAACAATGGGAAGACATATGTAGGGCTCCCAAGTATGCTACAAAGTCCAGACGGTTTATGATTTTTGTTTGGAAGTGTTTGCATGGCTATGTATGTACCCCAAGCAGACTACAAAAATGTTTTTCCTCAGGTAGATAAGCAAATGTTGGAGGTGTGAATGAGTTGGAAGATTTAAAAAAAAAAAAAAACATACAGAGTACTTTGTCAAAAACATTGGGGGAGCAAATGGCTGTGGCTAAGGAAATTATTAATTTGTGCTGAGACACAGGAGATGAATTGCTTAGACATCGTAAGACCTTATTAAGTTTAATTTTGTTGGCTGCCAAAAAAGCAATTACTAGAAAACTGAAATAAGAATTTAAACCAACTGCATTTAAAGTACTGAATATCATAAAAGAGATAAAGAACTGGAAGTGGGATCTTTGGAAAAGAGCAGGACTAAATCGAATTTGTGGGAAGAGATACATGCAGAATAATGTTCAGGAAGAGGACTGAGATTTAAGGGAAGGCAGGAACTGAATGATTTACATAATTTTGAACTGAAAGAAAGTTATAAAGAAAGAAAACATGTACTGTGCAATGTGTGTAAATGCAAAAAACATGTTAATGTGATTTGTTTTCTATTTATGTATGTGTGCCTTTGTCCTAAGTGGTATTTTAATAAAGGAGTAAAAAAAAACAAATGTGAACATTTACTTTTTCTCATGTGGCAAACACATAAAATCAAACACAAATACTATATTGTTATAACATGGTAACTTAAAAAAGACAGTATTTATCACAAATTGACACTTCCAAGCATCCCAAACACTAAGAATAAAAAAAAATAAAAATACTGGGAATTGTGAACTGGCACTTTTAAATTCTAGATATAGCTGTGTCGTCAGTATGTTTTATGTATTAGTATCCTTTCTTTGTCTAAACTATTTTGCTAGAAAATGTCAGACTATTTTAACAGCCACAACCAAAAGGCCTACACAGTCACTAGAATGTACACAGGTACCCAAGATGTATTCATTTGGTTTCTATAAGAGATAAGCATACAATCTTTTTTTAAGAGTAAAGAATAGAATACAAGCTCAGAACTGCTCTCTACTAATCTGGCATTATACCATAAGTAATACTGAATACATTTATAAAGAACACGGAACTTTCCCATTGCTGGAAAGATGCAAATACTGAAACTTCCTGTACTGAATTTATCAGTATGGCCAGTCCAAATTAGCTGCTCAGCTTTATTCAGGTTCTTAAGGAATGAATGGCATGAACAATTCTCTGAAAGTTTTACTAAAAACTGTCAAAGGGTGACTGAAGTACACTCTGTTATGCATAAGTACCCACAGCCACTTCACTATTACAATACAATCGCCTCTGAGTAGGCAATATGCAACGGAGTAAAGCTGCAGTTTTTTGAGACGGTCTGCAAACGGCATCTCTTTGAGGCCGGAAATACCTCACAAACAGGATTACCGGCCTCAAAGAGATGCCCTATGCAGACCGTCTCAAAAAACTGCAGCTTTACTCCGTTGCATATTGCCTACTCAGAGGCGATCTCTGCCTAACACACAAAGCTATGTCAAATCCAGAGCTTTTAGACATGCTCCACTTAAAGAAATCCCAATCCCAACGAGCTACACGCTCTAGGCTCCTAAACCTTGTCACCACAATAAACAGAACATGCTGGAGGGATAGATTCCTGTCCCAGAGACTTCCCATACTCTGGAACAAACTACCTATCTATATCAAACAAAGCTTCTCATTAGCACTACTCAAGAAAAATCTTGATGATTGGATGGGAGATAGAAAATTCACCTCGGGGATCACTTCTGTGGCTCTGCTCAACAGTGGCACAGGAAAATAATTTTCTTGGGTGGTGAAAGCCAGGGTACATTTGGCTAGGCTTATATAGGCCCTAGGGCCAATAGCCTAGTACCTACCTATGAACAACACTTTGCATCCTACTTTACATTATGGGTAGTATACACAGTGCATTACATGTCCAGAATTCATCAGAAAGTACAGTTGTGTACACTTACCATAAATGTAGATATTCGAGTGTATTCACTGTTGCAGTCATCACATTAGGGGTTACCTGCTTGCAGTAGCCCTCGGTCGGCCTGATTATCCAAGTCTTGGGTCCTGCATTGGTTGCTGTCTCATCTTCGGTGACGTCAGGAAGTCAGGGGTATAAAGCATGCAGCCGACGCCATTAAATCAGTTTTTCTTGCCCCAGATGTCAGATGCCCCCCTTAATGGCAAGCAATTAAATATATATATATATATATATACACACACACACACACACACACAAGGTTATACCTCCAACAAAAAGGCAAATACACCAAAAAGCTTTTAAGTATAGTAGAGGAGAATAGAGGTATAGCTAAAAGACATCAGGGGGCTGGAGGGAGGATAACCAGGACTTCAACAGTGAATACACTCGAACATCTACATTTATGGTAAGTGTACAAAACTGTACTATGTTCTTCATGTTTCACTGTTGCAGTCATCACATTTGGGTAGATTCCCAAAGCTAAGGATGGGAGGGGAGGAGGAATTTAAATAGCATTAGGAGCAGCTATAAGGCCCTGCAAGACTGCAGTGGCAAAGCCAGCTCTGGATTTAGAAAAAATTGGCAAATGGTAATGCTTGGTGAAAGTATGTACAGAACTCCAGGTAGCAGCTTTTAGGATGTCTCTGGTAGGGACACCTCTGAGAAAGGCTGCAGAAGTAGATGCAGCCCTGGTTGAATGGGGTCTAATACCCTGTGGGATAGGTTTTCCATGGTGCCTATAGCAGAAATTAATGCAATGGCCTATCCCATTTAGCAATGGTTTGCTTTAAAATAGCCTTCTCCTCTGCCCCTGCAGCAAATGCCACCAGCAGTTGTTCAGATTTTCTTTGAGGTTTATCCCTGTCCAAATAAAATCTAAGTTGTCTGTGCACATCTAAGGAGTGCAGTATCCACTCCCCTTTGTTCTGTGGATTAGAAAAGAAGGTTGGCAAATGAATGGACTGATTAAGAGCCACCCCGGATATCACCTTGGGTATGACCCTGTCCCCATGAAAGATGATGAAAGGCTCCACTGCCATAAGGGCCTGTAATTCAGATACCTTCTTGCTGAAGTGATTTCTAAAAGGAAAGCTGTTTTCCAGGAAAGGAATTTTAACTCAAGTTGCAGCTGGCTCAAAAGAAGAGAGAGTTAGTTTTTTCAATACAAAATTAAGGTCCCAGGCTGGAGTTGGGGCTCTCCTGGGTGGTCTTAAGTTTTTGGCCCCTCTGAGGAACTGCTTGAGAAGTGGGTGAGAAAAGAGGGGTGGTTCTGTGTTTTAATGAGTTGAAATGGCTGAGGTGTGAATTTTGATGGACGAAAAGGAAAGGCCCTTGAGAAGCATCTCAGTTAAATATTGAAGAATCTGAGGTAAACTGGGCGCTGCTGTGGCCATCCCTTGAGTTTAGTTCCAGGCACATAATCTCTTCCAGTTTTCAGCATAAGATTTTCTAGTACTCGGTCTCCTTGCCTCCAAAATGACATCCAACACTTGTTTACTGAAGGATGGTAATGGAGAGATTAGGTAATTAGCCAGGCTGCCAGGTTCAGGGTTTGAAGCTGGGGGTGCCGAATCTGGCTCTCCTGCTGAGACAATAGGGTAGGGGTCTGAGGTAGATGCCATGGGACCAGCTGTGACACACTGTGCAAGAGGTAGTACCAGTGTTGGCATGGCCAGCCTGGTACAATCACTATCATCCTTGGTTTGTCTTGTTTTATCTTTAGTAGTACTTTGGAGACGAGAGGCAGAGGAGGAAAGGCATAAAATGATAGATTTTTCCAGCTGAAGGACAGAGCATCAACTTTCCAAGCTTGTTTGTGGGGAGTCCTGTGCAGAATTTGTCCAACTGGTAGTTCTGGGGGTAGGCAAACAGGTCTATATCCGGGATCCCCCATTTGATGATCAACATGTTGAAAACCTTTGGTTCCAGTTTCCACTCGTGTGGGTCCATGAGATTTCTGCTTAGCTCATCCGCCAGTGTATTTAGTTTTCCTGGCAGGAATTGAGCTGAACTTGTAGGTGCACTTGGTAGCTCAAGGCTGTGTTCCACAGAGGCATGGCTAGTCTGCAGAGGGGGTAAGAATGGATAACCCCCCTGCTTATGTACCACAGAACAGTGGTGTTGTCCATCTTTACCATTAATTGTCCTGGAAGAATGTGGTCCTTGAAGGCTGTCAGAGCATTCTGTACAGCTAACATTTCTTTTTGATTGATATGCAGGTGCATTTGACTTGGGTTCCACTTGCCATGAATGCGCTTCCCTGCCAGGTGAGCCCCCCATGCATAGTCTGATGCGTCTGTTGTTAGGGTTTGGGTAGCAGGGGGTAGAGTGAATAGTAGTCCTTGTTTTGGTGGCAGGCCTCTGCCCACCAAAGAATTCCAACCGTAGACAAGGTATGATAGGAATCATTGCTTCTAGATCCTGAGAATGTTGACACCATAGGCATTCTAGATACCACTGTAGTTTCCTCATAAGCAGTCTTGCATATGGAATTAGTAGAATGCACGAGGCCATGAACCCCAATGCTTGCAGTATTTGTCTTGCAGATAGCAGGGTATTTGTGGCCACTAGTTTGAAGCAAGTTGTCAAATGAATTTGTTTCTCTGGCATGAGGAGACATCTGGGAAGTTGTGTTCATGCTTGCTCCCAGGAATATAACTTGCTGACAAGGTACCAGATGTGATTTATTTTCGTTTATGGTGTACCCAAGACAAGTTAACACATTTTTTGTACAAATGCCAGATGATTCAGAAGTTTGTACTAGCTTTCTGCCTGAATTAGACAATTCAATTTTCAGAACCCAGCCTCACACTACAACCTGAGATCGAAGGGGAAAAATCAACAATACAATGCCAACAACAAAGGGAAGAATCACAAACGCAGGAGATGAGTTCACCAAGTGTGAATACAACAGAACCCTTGAATTTCAGAAACGTTAACAAACGTGGACAAGGGCTTCAATATCTATAACTATTCAGACATTGTAATTGACCCACCCTTAGCTGAATTATTGGCTAAGGGAAATACTTTTGTCCCTTCTAGAAGGGCAGATTTGGCAAAAGTTTTAATCGATCTGAAATTGTATGTTAGAAAGTTAAATGTTAATATTATTTGGTGACAACACCACTTTACAGAGGAGTGTTTCACATACATCAAGTACATTTTGCCCCCCCCCCTTCATCTCACTTTACAGTTATTTGAGCAAATCTGTGAACTAGACCTATACAACACACTAGGGGTAAGGAACAACACAAAGTTTAACCCCTTTCCTAACACTTCCAAGGAACAACGTGATTTATTACAATTAATTCAGCAGACTCCGGTTCGTATTATGTCACCTAACAAGGGTGGCAGACTGGTGGTAATGAACATTGAAGACTACATCAACAAAATGGAAAAAATAGTTAGTAGTCCAACATACCAGCCCTGATCATGTAACAAACTCAATCAAGCTTGTTCTAAAATTAAATCACACTTATTGATATGTTCCTGGAAGCTAGGATTTCCTCAGACCTGTTCAAGTATCTCAGTATGCCAGCTTCCAGGACCCCTGTCCTTTTTGGTGTCCCTAAACTCCATAAAAATATAGGGAATCCACCAATGAGACCCCTAGTGGACGCAAGATCCAGCTTGACCTACCCTTGGGTGAAATGGGTAGATGAAACCCTTAAAAAAATATGTCGCCCAAGAACAGTATATTTGTAAAGATTCTTGGACATTCTTAGCTCAGACTAACAACTTAGACTTTAAAGAATCTTTGAATTTTCTAACAGTAGATGTCAAAGACCTTTACTCATCAATCCCACATGTTGAAGGGATTGAACGGATCAGCAGTTTACTGAGGTTTAAAGGAGCCCCGCTAGATGAAGTACACTTAATTGAGGAGATGTTGGATGTTATTTTACACAATAACTATATTACATTCAACAGTAAGTTTCTTTGTTCCGTGTGGAGCAAGTTATGTGAACCTTGTCACGGCATCTTGGGAACATGAGTTTCTTTTCACTAATCAGAACATAAAAAAACAGATTTATTTCTATACACATTTCCTTGACGACGTTTTTATCATACTTAATGGTGACAGGGATTATGCAAAACAACTAGTGGAATACTTTAATAGTACAACTAGTTTTTTGTCCTTTACTTATGTGTTTGACATAGATCAGGTGTTATACCTAGACGTAGATCTTAGTAAGGACTTGACTAAAAGCTTATATGCAACAAAGATTTACAGAAAACACACATATTCAAACTCCTTCCTTCACTTCAGTAGTTGTCACCCTTGGCACCAGAAAAAGTCAGTCATCAAACAACAGTTTGTGAGGGCTGCCCGTATGGTCACACTTGAATTTGACTTTCTGGATGAATGGCACAAACTGAAGGATATGTTCCTCAAGAGAGGTTATCTTGATGTGTTTATAGATGCAGTATGTGAGGAAGTTAAAACTAAAACAAGATACATACAGGCCAGTCTTAAGTTTAGTACTTGACAAGACTGAAGTAGTCAATTCCAGTCGTCGTAATCTTGAATACACAACCAGCCTGATCACTCCCTTTAGTAGTAACGCTAAGGAGATCAAATTAATTTTATACAAAAATTGTGAAGTAATCAGGAGAGATTTTCGTATCGCAGACAAGTTTGAGAATGGTCCTTGCATTACATATATGAAAAGAACAAATTTGAAAAACTTGTTGAAAGCTAGAAAGCCTACATTAAACTGGAAGTGTGGGATGCGTAGGTGTCAGATGTGCAACTACTGTAAACACATGAGCAGAGGTAAAGATGTGGTGATTAAGAACATTGTCTATAGGACCAACTCAAAGTACACCTGTCAGTCTAAATCGGTAGTTTACGTGGCACAATGTCAAAGTTGTGCCACTTTTACATCAGTAAAACTGACCGTAGGTTAAGAGAACGTGTTTACGAGCACCTTTATAAAATAACAAATCAAAATTTAGACAATGCCCTGGCTTGACATATATCCTTGCACCCCATCACTCTTTTTTGTTTAGAGCCATTGATTCAGTAACTGATGATACACGTGGTGGCCCCCTTTCATTATTATTAGAACAGCTTGAACTATGTTGGCAACTCCGTACGGGGTATTGTTTTAGCCCAGGTTTAAATGAGGTTGTATCACTAGCTTGCATTCTCAAACTAAGGAACTTGAGGCGCTAAAAACTGTATTGTATAGCTTTGAAGATAACGAAGTCATGTTGTTAACAACATGGTCAGTGTTTTGAACCACAGTTCAATCTATCACAATATATATGCATAACAGTTAAAAAGAAGTTATGTCCTTACCATAACGTTCCATGTAGAGTGTTCATCCCGCCTTTGTTCTTACACACAGGTTCGGAGCCGATCCTCGGCTCCGAGTCGGCCGAATTGCAAAGCTCTGAATCTCAGAGAAGCTCGAGACCAGCCCATATCCCACAATCCTCCCTGCCATTACTCAGATCTAGTTTGCAAACAAACCAGACCAAAGGATCCAACACCTGCGGTGCTAGAAGCATACACTCTCTTCAGCCATTCAGAGACACTCTCTCACCATAGCAATAACTAATGGTCTAAGCATATATCCCATGACACATGGGACCATATACCCCGGAAGGGGTCAAGACATGTCGATCAGACTCTAATCCTACCAGTTCTTCCAAACACATAGGGGAGAAAGGGAGGGAATGTAAGAACAAAGGCGAGATGAACACTCTACATGGAATGTTATAGTAAGGACATAACTTCTTTATGTAACAGTGTTCAATCTCGCCATTTGTTCTTACACACGGGTAGCGTCCCTAGCTCCATGACCCCGAGTGACTCATGGAAGAACGTTCCTAAGCACAGTGAAACCAAATGATGTCCTATCCTTGGAGACCTTGTCCACTCTAAAATGAGTGATGAAAGTATGTGGTTTAAACCACGTGGCTGCTGCACAAATAGTGTCCAAAGGCAAGCGAGCCGCATGAGCTAAGGAAGTAGAAACGGATCTGGTAGAATGGGCCTTAGGTTTGGTGGGTAAGGATTGCTTTGATTTAGAGTATACAAATGTTATACAGTCAGCAAGCCATTTAGATAGTGTACGTTTAGTAATTGCCATGCCCTTTTTATTGTCTGCAAATGCGACAAAGAGCTGATCCGTTTTCCTGTAAGCTTTGGTCCTATCTAAATAAAATCTTAACTGCCTGTGAACATCCAACTTGTGCAACATATACTCCAGTTTGTTAGTATGGTTTTTGAAAAAGGTAGGGAGTTCTATAGACTGGTTAATATTCATAACTGAGCATACTTTTGGAAGGAAAGATGGATTTGTACGCAAAGAGACCCTGTCTGGATGGAATATCAAGTAAGGTGGTCTGACCAATAATGCCTGCAGCTCTGAGACTCTATGAGCTGAGGTCACGGCGACGAGAAATAGCGTCTTCCACGATCAGAACTTTAAGAGACATGACGAAGCAGGTTCAAAAGGTGGCAACATGAGTTGCGACAGCAGCAAATTCAGGCTCCATGGAAAGAAAGGTTTTCTGACAGGCGGTCTAAGATGGAAGGTTCCTTTCATAAAGGCCTTACAAAGTCTGTGAGACATAATGGGAGAACCTTCCTCACCAATATGGAAGTTTGATATGGCCGCCAACTGTACTCTTAGAGTGGAAGTAGAACCTCCTTCGTGAAAAAGGATGGATAAGAATTCTAAAATTTTATGTAGAGGAGCTACCAAGGGGTCTAAGTTTTGACTAGATGCCCAATATACAAAGCGTTTCCACTTACTCGTATAGAGCTTAGTAGTGGAAGCTTTATGAGAAGCAGCCAGGATGTGTTGAACTGCCGGAGGGAGTAGATGAGACCTGGCTAAGCAGGGAAGTGGAGCAGCCAAGCTGCTAGTTTGAGGGACTGTAGAGACGGGTGAGGAACTCCCGACGAATGTGTCAGCAGATCTGGTACTGGGTCCAGAATCCATGGTTCCTCTATTTGATGGGCTCGAAGAAAGGAGAACCATATTTGACGAGGCCAGAATGGGGCTATGAGTATTATAGTCCTTTCCAGGTTCCTGGCTTTCTGTAGAAATCTGGGACTCAATGGAGTCGGTGGGAATGCATATAGGAGACCCGGGGGCCAATCGTGTATCAGTGCGTCCCTGGGGACATCCCCCGAAGGGGGTAGAAGGGCAAAGTAGCTTTTGCATTCAACGGGGAAGCAAACACATCGCAGCAAGGCTGGCCCCATTTGCGGAAGATCTTTTCCGCCGTCTGTGAATTGAGGGACCACTCGTGAGATAACAGGATGGCTCTGCTCAACCTGTCCGCAATGACGTTGGATGACCTTGGGATGTGCATTGCTATCAGAAAGCGACCCGTGGACTCTGCCCATTGCCAAATTCTCATGGCCTCTCTGCATAACGGGTAAGACATGGTTCCCCCTTGTTTGTTTATGTACCAGACTACAGACATGTTGTCTGTCTGAACTGCTACTGTTCCTAGAGGTAAGAGGGCTTGGAAGTGTTGCAATGCCAGGAACACCGCCCTCAACTCCAGAACATTTATATGTAGAGTGTACTCCATGCTGGACCATTCTCCTTGGACTGTTCTTCCCTGAAAAAGGCCCCCCCACCCTATCAGGGAAGCGCCCGTGGTTATTGTGGCTGTTGAACTGGGTAGAACGAACGGACGACCCACAGTGAGGTTCTGATCTCGCACCCACCATGAGAGGTCCCGTCTGCAAGATTCTGTTATCCTTATCTTGTGCACTAGGGGTAGGTGTTGGAACGACCACTGCGCGAAGAGCAGCCATTGTAGAATCCTCATGTGTAACCTTCCCATAGGGACTGCAATTAGTGCGGCTGCCATCAGTCCCAACACTTTTAACACCAGTTTGGCTGGGGCATTCTTGCTGACCAGAAGAAGAAGGACCTGCTGTTTGAGTGTTGAAGCTCTTACTGGGGGGAGTTTCAGTAGTGTCGATCGTGTATTTAGATCTGCTCCGATGAAGGAAATACACTGTGAGGGCGATAAGCAAGACTTTTCGAAGTTTATGGATATCCCTAAATGGGAACAAAGGCCAATTGTATAGTCTCTGGCTTGCAATAGGCGACGCTCGGTGGTGGCGGTGAGGAGCCAGTCGTCCAGACAGGGAAACACCTGGAATCCTTGTAGTCTCAAGTGAGCCGCAACTACTGCCATGCATTTGGTGAATACCCTGGGGGCTGA
Source organism: Protopterus annectens (assembly GCF_019279795.1). Classification (NCBI taxonomy): domain Eukaryota; kingdom Metazoa; phylum Chordata; order Ceratodontiformes; family Protopteridae; genus Protopterus; species Protopterus annectens. The sequence goes on from NC_056744.1 coordinate 1,198,904,210, forward strand.
GGTGAGTCCAAAGGGCAGAGATGGAAACTGAAAGTGACTGGCTCCCAGCTGGAAGCGCAGGTGATCTCTGGATGGTCTGGCCATTTTGATGTGGTAGTACGCGTCTTTGAGATCTATAGAGCACATCCAATCGTCCTTCTGTAAGAATGGAAAGATCGATTGAAGCGTGACCATCCAGAACTTTTCCTTCTTCACGAAGTTGTTGAGATGGCTGAGATCTAAGATCGGTCTCCAGTCCCCTGTCTTTTTTGGAACTAAAAAGAACCTTGAGTAAGTTCCGAATTCTCTTTGGTCCGCCGGGACTGGTTGGATGACTCTGTTTTCGAGCAGCTTTGAAATTTCTACAGCTGCTAGCTTTCGCAGACAGGGTGGCACGTCTGGAAACTTTCTTTGTAGAGGTGGTGTTGAAATGAAGGGGATTTTGTACCCTCTGGTTATAATGCTTTTTACCCAAGAATCTGAAGTAATGTTTAGCCATGCCAGTGGGTATAAAGCGAAACGACCCCCGACTGCCTCCAGAGCAGGACAGCCGGGCCTCCCTTCAGGAGTGCTGGAAAGGCTTCCCAGGGACGGAATCCCTATCGCTTTGGTTATGTGGACCCCCTCTGCCGCCGGGGCGGTGTCTTCCATTTCTACCCCCTCCTCTGCCTCTAGAGGGAGTATCACTCTGTGTGGTCTGGAAAGATCCCTGATTCCTACGGAACCACATTTTTCCGCCTCGTTGTCCTCTGGGGTACCGTCTAGTAGGAGCGGAAAAATGGACCCCGACAGCAGACAGGGTCTTTACCTCTTGCTCGCACCGATTGAGAGTCTCCTTAACCTTGGGCCCAAAAAGTGTGGCACCATCAAAAGGGGCATTGGCAAAGGAAGACTTGAAGGCTTCCGCAAAGGAGCACAGCCGCATCCATGATTGTCTTCGAAGAGCAATCGCTGAAGCTGCAGCTCTACTCGATCCCTCAGCTGCATACGAGATGAGCCTCATGGATGAGTTTACTATGGAGGTGAGGGTGTTAAGTTGTGCTGTTACATTTTCTGAAACAGCAGCATCTGTGTTACCCTGGAGGGTATCTGTCAGCTCCTTGATGAAATCCCTCTGCAAACGTGTGAAATGGGACAAGTAGTTTAGCGAACGCATGGAAAAAGTCGCTGAACTAAAAATGCACTTCCCATATCTGTCCATAGTCCTAGAATCCTTATTAGGAGGATAAACAGATGAGGAAGACTGAGACATCTCCTTTTTCGTGGCTGCCGCCACCACCATAGCATCGACAGGGACTCCTTTGGTGAGATAAGATTTATCTTGGGGGCAGTGATGAACTTGTTTGGTTTCCTAGGGACTGGTTTCACTGTGTCAGGTGTCTCCCACGCCCTTCAAGTAATCAAATACATTAATTTATCGAAGGGTGGAGTCACCCAGGAGGTAGAAGGTTGAGCCCCAAAAACCTTCAGCAGCACTGACTCGTCCTCAGAGGGGGCTAGGGACTGCCAATCACCCCTCTGTTTCAAAATCTCCAGGATGTCTGCAAATGACACATCCTCCGAGGGTGATTTGGGGGACCCCTCTGCCTCATCCAAGTCAGTGTCAGACGTTAGAGATTCCTGTGGGGAATCTATGTGCCTCCTCTTGCACAACCGTTTCCTTGGGACCTCATCAGAGGGGGCTTCTGGTGAGGCCTCCAAGGAACAGGGGGAACCCTCTGGAGGTGGCTGAGGCAATTGGGCTCGACGCTTGGGATGGATCGTGGGAGCAGAAACAGAAAGTGGCCCTTTTGGGGAAGGAGAAGATTCCCCTGATGATGTGGTTGTCTGTGCAGACAATACCTTCCTCATAAGCTCAAAGGCCCCCGAACCCCTGGCCGAGGGCTCCCCCGGTTCCGAAGAACATGGAAGCATCCCAGAACCAGGTGCCGTGGGCTCCGACCCCGAGGACGGAGCCGAGCCTGTCTCTGCTGAGGCCCCGAGAGGGAGAGTCGGTACCGACAGGTCGATACGACTCTCGGTCCCGAAACCGAGCAAAGACCGTCGGCTCCGCCCCTCCCCTAACGGTTCCGAAGGAGTCGAAGTCAAAGGTGTCGATCGTGCAATGGACGGTTTCGGCACCGAGGGCTCCACTATCATCAGGTCTTCTCCCAGCTCCGAGATCCGGATGGGTCTCAAAGGAGAACCCGTTGGAGATATGGGGAGGCCTTCTAGTTTCGACACCAACTGGGAGGAAACTGCAATTAACTTGGAAAGGGCCATGTTTTCCATGAGTTTCTGCACGACACGATCCACATCTGTCTCAGACAAAGGTCTGGAAGAATGGGTCGAAGGAGCCGAAGATGGCACCGACCGAAGAATGGACGGTGGTGGCAGTTCCGACACCGGTTCCAAGATCTGGGGCGCAGGAAAAGATAAATGTTAGACGCTCAGCCCCGAGATCTGTGGAACCGGCGAACGAACCCGAGAAGATGAACTCGGACCCGATGACATGGGCTCCGACATCTTCGACCTCTTCGAGGATTTAGAAGCCTGATCCGACTTGTCCAAAGCCTCTTGAAAGGCAGGCTTCAGCAATCCTCTGTCTATGAGCTTCCTGCGTCTATCTGTCATGACCCTCCTGCTAAACGAATGGCAAATAGAGCAATCCTCTTGGAGATGGAGAGGGCCAAGACAGTAGACGCAGGAAGCATGATTGTCAGTAATGGACATTTTCTGTCCACACTGACATCTTTTAAAGCCAGATTTAGCTTTTTCTGACATAGTACAATATAACAATAACTATGAGAATAGAAAAAAATACTAATCCTATAAGAATATATATATATTGAAAAGGCTATATAAGAAGACACTCACAAAAACCACACCCAAAGAAAAAGGGTTAGGCCACAAAGGGTGCCTGAAGAAAAAGAAAGGTATATATATATATATATATATATATATATATATATATATATATATATATATATATATAAAACACACACAGCACTTCTACAAAAATCTAATAACTATAAGGAAATATCAGAAAAAAAATCAGTATCTTATCTAAAAATAGTAATACAACTCAATTCTCTATCTGGTCCGAAATCTCGTCGATCCGATCTGTTGCAGCGGCAAACTAGGTCTGGGAGGATTGTGGGATATGGGCTGGTCTTGAGCTTCTCTGAGATTCAGAGCTTTGCAATTCTGCCGACTCGGAGCCGAGGATCGGCTCCGAACCCGTGTGTAAGAACAAACGGTGAGATTGAACACTCTTACATCATGTTTTAACGTAGTCCTTAACATCTACGTTTTTAACAGTAAAAGGAAGGTTACTTTTATTGCCATTTTTAAGCCTACTGGAATAACTAAGGACCAAGGTGTATGATTAATTATTACTTATTACGTTCTCATTTTTTATTTACCTTCCTAGTTACTATTAACTTTACCCATTTACTTTTTTGGTTAAGTCAATGTAGGAGTGTGGCAACTTATCGTATATATAATACTGTTTTTATTGTAAAAAATTTTATTGCAATGATTTTTTGTTATTGTTGTCAGCTTGTTACCCTTTAGGATTTATTATGTTTTACAAAAGTGCATGCTTTTTATACTTCATAGTCAACTTAGGTGTGGAATATAAGAACAATATCCCTTTTAGACAGTTAATTGATGACTGATTTAATTGTAACGCCCATTCATTATTTAACAAACGCAGTTTGATTGTATTTTATTATTTGATGAAGTCCTGCCAGCGAGCAGGATGAAAAAGCGCTTCAGAATAATGCTTGTTGGATTACCCGTGACTTTCTGTGCCTCCGTGTTTCTTCAGTTCAAGTTTCCAGTTAGCAGTTATTTGTGAATTAGACAATCGTCCAGGTATGGGTATATTTGAATATTTCTTTGCTTGCAAAATGCAATGACTGGAGCTAGGCACTTTGTGAATACCCTGGGCGCAGTAGATAAGCCAAAGGGCAATGCAGAGAACTGATAGTGCATGCTTCCTGCTTTGAAGCGTAGGTATTTTCTGCAAGATTCCCTGATTGGGATGTGCAGGTAGGCTTCCTTTAAATCCAGTGTTACGAACTGTAAAAGACAAACGAACCACAGAAAACTTGCTAAAATTCACAAATGTGACAAGCAGCAGTTAGATAAATCAGTTTAATACAAATCCAATAAAATGAAGCGCTTTTCATCCGATAAATATACGAACTTCAGATATAAGCACAAATCAAGTGATACAGTTTAAATAGTAAACAGATTTAGTCAGCTGATCATCGGTGTTAGTCATTAAAGCAGTATACCCCATATATCAAATTTATGTTAAAAACTTACCATTTAAAGATTCTAATAAAATCAAATTAATCTCACAAGGAATAGCTACACAATAAGAAATAGTTTCATTTGGATTTACTAAAACTATTCCAAAATGAGTAATTGCTAAAAAATAATTTAAAACACATTCAAAGCAAACAGTAGCAGCAGAAAACTTTCTTTAAAAACAGTTTTTTTTTAAAAATAAGCAAGAAAATGCATTAGCTAAACATGTGTCCGAATATCCTACACATGTATTCAAGTTCTGGATCTTGGATCAACTAATACCTAGTATAAGAGGGGGACCAATAGAAATATAACTAGAAAGATGGGAATTGCTATGGCAGATTAGATTATATGCATATAACTGGCCGGGTCTCAACAATATGTGTTCCATTATGGCTATTCTCAAACTTAAAAGCCTTCGTAGATAGGCTTATACAGGAGGAGAAATTTATATGTATGATTTCTTACAACACGAATATAATATCCAATATGCAACATACAATATGGGATTTAGTTGTCACTAAATAGAAAACATAGAAAATATAAATATTTAAAAAAAACTGTTTTTAAAGAAAGTTTTCTGTTGCTAGTTTGCTTTAAATTTGTTTTAAATTGTTTTTTAGCAATTACTCATTTTGGAATAGTTTTAGTAATTCCAAATGAAACTATTGCTTATTGTGTAGCTATTCCTTGTGAGATTAATTTGATTTTATTAGAATCTTTAAATGGTAAAAAGTTTTTAACATAAATTTGATATATGGGGAATACTGCTTTAATGACTAACACCGATGATCAGCTGACTAAATCTATTTACTATTTAAACTGTATCACTTGATTTGTGCTTATATCTGATGAAGTTTGTATATTTATCGGACGAAAAGCGCTTCATTTTATTGGATTTGTAATAAACGGATTTATCTAACTGCTGCTTGTCACATTTGTGAATTTTAAATCCAGTGTTGCCAGCCAGGCATCATTGCCTATCATGTGAAGAACTAGTGAAGAGTTAGCATCTTGAATTTTGGAATCACCAAACAGGTGTTTAGGATAGACAGGTCCAGGATAAGACGCCATAAGTTGTCTTTTCTGGGTACCAGGAAAAGTCTTGAGTAGAAACCTTGTCCCATTTCCTCCTCTGGTACAGTCTGAATAGCCTTTAATCTTAAAATAGAGAGTACTTGCTTTTGAGACTCTGCCCACTGATTTGGGGATAGATCTGGCCAACCATCTGGGGTTGGTAACGTGTGGAAGTGAAATCTGTATCCTTGGGAAACTATGTTTAAAACCCATTTGTCCTAGGTAATGAGTTCCCAGTTTTTAGCTTGCAGAGCAATCTTTCCCCCTAAAGGAGCAGACAGTTGAGAAGTGCTTGGAAGATTTAAAGTTAAGTCACTGAGACAACTTACCATGGGGGGGGGGGGGGGGGAGTCTTACTACTCCCTGATTTGGAAGTGGGAGCCCCCCACTGTTTAGTCCTGTGCATACCCTAGGACTGAAGCCTGGTTGTTCTGCTGGTTTTGGGTTTGAACTGAGATGGCCTGAAAGAGGCAGGAAAGGACCAGTTTTTTGAGGGCCAATGCCTACTAAATCTAGGAGGCTGCACTTGTAAGAAATCTTTAACAGTTTGCATAGACTTAGCTTTTTCCGCCATCTTTTTAAGAACTTCTTCTGCTTTGACACCAAACAGGCAGTCCTGACTTAAGGGAGCATCCAGCAATTTAGTTTTAACATGATCTGGCAAACATTGCTCCTTAAGCCAAGCATGCTTCTAATTACAGACCCGGTGACAGCAGCCCTGCAAGCTGCCTCTAGTGAAACAAAACCACATTGCAAAGTATGTTTTCCAACCTGTTCATCAGGATGCATTAAATCCTGTAAATCCTTATTTTCAGCACAATCAGGAATCAACATAATTTTCTGTTTAAGCAATCCAATAATATGCTGCTGATACTTTAACATATGAAACTGGCAATTTAAGGCCCTGATGGCCAAGGTTGCAGAGGTGTATACCTTCTTACCCCATCTATCCAGGGCCCTGGAATCTCTATCAGAGGGGGTAGGATTTTTGGCAGTAGTAGCCTTAATGCCTTGGGTCCCTGTGAAATGGATTCAAGATGCTCAGTAAGATTTTTAAAAAGGAACTTGTGAGAATCAGGAACCCTGTAATATCTATCAGATTTTCTGAGAGCAGAAGGTAAAGAGTCAGAGGCCAGGCTAGATTCTGAAAAGGCATCGTCACAATGTCCAGCACGACCTGTGTTGGGGCAGGATTAAGAAGTCTCTAAGCCTCTTTTTAGAATCAGAGTAATTCTGGCATTCCCAGTGAAAATGCTCCCGCAGAGTATGCAAGGTTTCACCAAAAGAAAAATCCTCTGGGAGAGAAGCAGAGGGAATAAAGTCCACTGCATCAGAATCTTCATAAGTAGATAAGGGTAAATCCTGGTCATCAGAGGAGACAGAAATTTCAGAATCCTGGTCCTAGGTCTCAGAGGGGGAAAGATGGCTTCCCCTGATTAAAGTAATAAGATCTTCAGCCATTCTCATCATTTGTTTTTCAGGCATAGAGGCCTGACCATGTGGTCTGGGCATCGGTTTCCTAGACATGGTTCGGGTTTTAGGCCTAGAAGAAGAAGATAGCGACAGTTTAAAATGCAAGTCAGTAGGCCTGAATACACACTCAGAAGCTGATGCCTACACAGCGTCTCTGGACCCATCTAAGGTAGAGACATCCACAGGTTCCACAGCTGAAGTATCTCGCGGCATACAGGACTCCGAATGGGTCTCAGTAGAGGCCTGCGAATCTGAAGTAGCGGGTATCAGGGGCTGCGAAAGCTCTTCACTAAGTACCGGTGAAATGGCAATTAGTTTAGGAGAAGCGTCATTGGCAGCTTTGGACCTAAGTGGCCTGTCTCTGTCTTTATCTTTGCGTTTTTTTGGAATGCTGGTAGTTGGGTGGCTTACTGAAGACATATCTGGATAATTGAACTGAGTACCAAAATATTTAGAAGCGAAAATGTACCGATGACAAATAGTTTGTGGATTAAATAAGGCACAAAACCGACAGTGAGGTACATCGTGGTCAGGGCCTAGGCAAGGAATACAGTACGAATGAAAATCTTTATAAGGTATTTGCTTTCCACAAGAAATACAATTACTGACTTTTACTGACATCGGTTTAGAGCAAGAAAAAGTTTCCCCAGTGGGGTACTTAGCTTTAGCTGAAGACTTCAGTTCTGAAACTCGAAAATGAGAATTTCAGGAGTCGGCCGACCGGCACTTGCGAAATGCTTCTGCTTCGGGCACTGCATGACAAGAAATACTGATGTAATGGCGTCGGCTGCATGCTTTATACCCCTGATTACCTGACGTCATGGAAGATGAGACAGCAACCGATGCAGGACCCAAGACTTTGATAATCAGGCCGACTAAGGGCTACTACAAGCAGATAACCCTAATATGATGACTGCAACAGTGAAACACGAAGAACATCTGAAATGGCACTATGTGAGACGTGATAAATCATGTGCAGTTCCCAAAAAAGGGGCACACTTGGAAAGATACAGCACCAAAAACAACTTGTATGGATCATGGAAATATGGTTCAGCCAACTTCAGCATTGAGTTACACTTACATTCTTAAGGATGGAATGGAAATTTTAGATGCATTCTGAATATAAGTGCCTAACTACAATTCCTGGCAAGCTTTACAGAGAAATGTCAACAGGGGAATAAGGCATTTCTAAGTGACAGCTTGACATGTTGCATTACACTCTCTTTCTACCGGGGTGGATATCAAGGTGGTGAATGCAATATATGTCTAAGCTGCATCAAGTTGGTATTATATCAGTAGTAAAAATCATATCTATTAATCTGCAGCAGGTGAGCTTACCAGAAAGGGATTAAAACTCCATCCCTTTAAATTTCGACTTGCATGCAGTGGCATAATTTATATAAATAAAAATTAATTTATACTTGGAATCACCAACTAAGTGCATTCAGTAACTGAATGTCAAAATACTTTTTTCTGAAAAAATGTTCATAAAACTTCAGCTAGTTTCAAACATATGGCTTGATACTGGTAGGTACCACCAACTAAGCCTACACAGCCATCAGGCTACTCTGCATTTTGTCATTCACTTCACTGCAAAGATACATGGCTAGCATTTGTTCTGGAAATACTCATTTCTCATTTAAGTAAAAAAAAAAAAAAGGTTTTACTGGCATTAACATGCATATAATAAGATATAATAAGATGTCTGTATCCTTACAGTTAGATCATATAGTATGATACATAAGGTTGGGCATCTTGTCCTGAAAATTATATTAAAAAATATATGAAATCTGTATATAGAAACTGAGTTCACTTGGTTAAGGTAAAATAAAGGTTAAAATGACCATAAGATTTTAACAAACTCCAATAAAAATGGTAGTTGTGTACTCACCATAATGCTGGATCCTTTCATTCATGTCTATTAGCTATGACTCACGAGTCCTCTAGCCGCTTGTCGGATCCAACTCAACAGCATTAGTGCTCCAACCTTGAGACCTTTTAAGAATTTTCCTCCTATAATCACCAGGGACCTAGATTATCTCAGAGTATGAAGCCCTGTGCAAGGACCTACTGTTCCACAAGGCAAGGAATACAAGTATCCTTCACGTCCTACAAGTCAGAACATGAACACGGATGGAGGGAGGACTGTCATGTCAGACAAACATGAATGAAAGGCTAGTCTTATGGTGAGAAAATAACCTGTATTCTATTCATTCAGTTTATCTGATCCTACTTGTGGGTCAGAACCTCAAGCTACATGGATTCTAGGGTAGCATCCTGAGACATGACAAGTCTCTTATGTCTTCTGACTTAGGTGGAATCATGACTAGAGACCTTTAAGGACACAGGCTCCAAAGGATCTCCCTACCTGGAAATGGAATCTAGTCTGCAGTGCTTAATGAACATATGGAAAGAAGACCACACTGTGGCCACTCAAATCTCATCTATGGAAGAACACCTGAAAAAACTGCAGAGGTAGCCACTGCTCTGGTAGAATGTGTATGAGTCTGCCTGTCAAAGTGCGATTATGCACAGAATATACATAACAATGCAATCCAACAATCCATCTGGAAATGTTAACTCTGGACACACTGCAGAAGAGCTTAATAGTTGCAAAGGAGATGAAAATTTGATTCCATCTTGAAAGATCTAGTCCTATGAAGGTAAAACCACACTTGTCTATTTACATCCAAGATATGAAGGATGTACTACCTCTTGTTGGAATAGTTCAAAAAAGCACTGGTAAATGAATAGGCTGTGTCATGGCTGCCGCTGCCTCAGAAGCCACTTTACAGAGAAAGGGTGGGTTTGTACATAGGAACACATTTTCCTTTTGGAAAACCAACTAGGGCACTACAGAACAAAATGCATGGAGCCTGGACACTCCCCTTGGTCAAATAATGGCCAATAACAAGGTCTTCCAAGAAAGACATTTTAGCTTAGATGAAGATGTCGGTTCAAAGGGGGATCTGTCAATGCTTCTAACACAAAATTCAGGTCCAAGGAGGGAAAGGATCCCTAATTAAAGTTCTGAGACGAAAAACTCCTGTTAAAAAGAGTTTGCAAAGCTTACATGAGGTCAAACAGAATCCTGTCAGCCTGCATGAAAATTAGAAACGGCTGATAAATGTACTTTAATAATGGAGAAACTTCAGCCCAAATTAAACCAGTGTGCAAGAAAACAGATTACCACCTAAAAAGATGTTAATGCCTTATGATGAGGCCTAAATAACAAACTTCTTCCATGTCTTATAATAGAACTTGTACATAGATGCCTTCTAGAAAGCAGATTAAAGTTTAGCCACATCAGATGAAAAAGCTAGATTGCTGGCTATCACTGGCATTACAGAAACCAAGCCGTTAATCTGAGGTTTAGAAGATACTGGTGAGGCCTCCCAGACGGGTATGATAATAGACCCATTACTAGATTCCACATCTGTGGGAGTTCCCTGAGGTGAGGCTTGAGAAGAGTGAGCAAAATCTGCTGCTGCTAAAAGAGGGCTATGAGAATGACAGACCTTGAATTTGATTGAGTTCTGCAAAAACACTAGGGATTAGGAGCAATAAGGATAGGCATACAGGAGTCCCTCAGGGACTATCCTTGTGGAAGTCACATGACAAAATACTCAATACACTTTAGGTGTTGTCTGGGGAAACAAAACGATCCAGCAAGGTTGAACCCAGTGGTGAAAAAGTCTGCTGTGCCATCATCAGATTGAGTGACAACTCATTAAGCATGAGGCTTGACCTGCTGAGAGTGTCTACAAGGCAACTGAGAGCTCCCAAAATGTGTGATGTGAAGCCAATACTCACTGCCAAACCCTCACTGCTTCTCTGCATAGGGGATATGATCTGCTTCCTCCGGGTTTGTTCATATACCAATCCACCATCAAACTGTCCCTCTGGACAGAGAACACCCCAGAGGAAGACAGTCCTGAAGTTCCTACAATACAAGAGCTGCCTGTATTTCCTAGATATTGACTTGAAGATTTGCCTTGGCTAGATTCCATAAACCTTGGACTATCCTCCCTTTGTAATACCCCCACCAACACTATGGAGATGGCATCTGTAGTAACTACTGCTTCTGGTGGTGGAACAATAAACTTCCTGCTGGACAGAACATAAAGGGAGTTGAACCACCGTTGTAAATGCTGTCTTCACAAGTCTGTTATACAAAATGGGGTCAATACAGGATGCAAAAATTGAGACCAATGGACTCTCAGAAGCCACTGTAGAACCCGCAAGTGGTAACACGCAAACAGTATTATCATTACAGATGATGCCATGAGGCTGAGAGAGCCAAAAGAACTAGACTGGCCATAGTGGATGTAGTCATGTAGTCCAAAGAAGACTTTTGACATCTTGCCTCAGCGTTTGAATTCTGTCCGCCTGCAGAGAAACTAGTGAAGTGAGTGGTGGCCAAATGACATCCAATCAAGTGAATCACCTGAGTAGGCTGAAGAAATGATTTCTGATGAATTATGGAGAGTCCAACGGACAGACAGCAGCCTGAGCAAATAATCTCTGGTTTTGATCAGTAACTTCACTGTGACAGGAGCTAGGAGCCAGTCATCTAGACAAAGGAAGACTCCAACTCCCTGAAGGCTTAGAAGATTGCTATGACTGGCATGCACTTTGTGAACACATGGGGGGCTATGGTGAGACCGAAGGGCAGGGCCCTGAATTGATGATGACTGTCTTGTGTTAGAAGCAAAGATACCTCTGAGTCGCTTTTGCTAACCTGATATGGAGGTAAGTAACCTGAAGATTCATGGCATCCATCCAGGCATTTTCCCTAAGACAAGGATGAATTGACTGTACTGCGACTATTCAGAACTGGGTATGCTTGACTTATCTGTTCAAGTGACTTAGGTCTAGAATGGGCCCAAGGTATTGAGCTTTCTTCAGAACCAAACAAGAACCTGGAATAAAATACTGAACCTATCCGAACTGTTGGGACCACATGGATGGCTCTTTTGTGAAGCAAGGAGACCATCAATTTTGCTGCTTCTAAATGATGGGGTGGAAAATATGACAAGTGCCTTTTCATTTTGGGGGGGTAAGAAAAAAGACTATGGAGTAGCTCTGGATATTATACCTTTAATCCATTTGTCCATAATGATGGGCTTCCCCACAAGGAACAGTAGAGGGACAAGCAACCCTCAAGTGCCTCCAGAAGAAAGCAATCAGACAACCCTTTAGGGATGCTGAGATTCCCTGTCAGAAAAGGGCCCACAGTATTCCTGGTTCTGTAGATCTCCTCGGCCTCTGAGCCTGCGTCCATTAAAACGCAAGTCTCTACTATGACCACCCCTGTTCACAGCTGTTTTGAAAGGTTGTTGCTTGGTCTTTGGGACCTTTTATCTCCTCTTATATGATCTCTGTGGAGCCTCAAACCTCATTCTAATGGCAGACATTGTTTTGCCATTCTGCTCACATTTTTGCATTTTCACTTTTACCATAGCACTAAATAAAGAGCATCTATCAAAAGGGATGTTTAGTAAAGGGCACTTTAAAGTTGTCCACAGAATTGCAAAGGCATAGCCAGGCTTGATGTCTCACAGACTCAGGTGTCTTAGTCCATCTGATGCATTCCACATGAGGCACATCAAGAGGTTTGAAATTTTGACCATTGTGCTTTAAGATGTCTCCAACTGCTTCCTAGAATCAAACACTGGAGGTCTTCTCAAAGTTGTTAGAACCTGCTGCACCAAGTCCCACTGAATTTTTTTTGCGTGTGTGGCATAGTTCTGGGCACTCAATGCAAAAGTGACCGAAGCATATGCCCATTTCCCTAGTCTAGTCATAGTTCTAGATTCCTTATTAGGAGAATGGTAAGTGAATGAATTATCGGTCAGTTGCTTCATTAATGCTGCCATGATAACAGTATCCACAAGTGGGAACTATGCCCAGTGCTGTCTGTCCCTGGGAGCCCTAAGAATTTTATCTAGCTTCTGAGGCACTGTTTCACATGTATCAGGTTCCTGCCACAATCTTTTTACAGCTAGCTCTATCAACCTGTCTGCCAGAGGAATTGTTCAAGAAGTAGAAGGAAAACACAGATCACAAACAGAACCTCCTCATCCTGAGAAGATGGAGGTCAATGGGCCATGATCCCCTAGGCCACAAACTCTAAAATCTATCTGAAAGTGGCATCCGTGTAAAGAGTTTGGGGAAAACCCTCTCTGTTGTCAGAGTCAGTCTGATGTGATGGACTCAAAGTCAGTCAATGAGTCTCCTGTTACACATCCTCTTTCTTGGAACATCAGAGAGGTATGCCATAGATGACTGTTCCTGCTACTGAGCAATGAATTTGAGGCCCGTGGCTCAGTTACTACTCATGGATGCTTGATGGGATAGAGGAGAGAAGCAGTGGGAGACACAGGGTGGAGCTAATCACAGTAAAGCCTGCGTTTCTATTGTCAAAGGAGATGAAATCTTCCCAACCATAATCTGGAAGGCCATACTATCCTCTGCCAGATCCAAAGATGCCACTTCTGTAATTTGATCTGTCCCTCCCAAAGGAAAGATGACTGGCACTGAAGACAGCCTCCCCTTGGAAGAAAGAGTGGATGGCTTTGAGAGGGGAGATTGAAGCTGAAAAATCAAATGGCCATGTATCCAACACCATCAAAGGAGCTATGAGAGACAACTCTGAGGAAGGTGGCGAAGCCCCTGGACTGAAACAACAGTCAAGAGACAGCCTCAATCCCACAGCCAGCTGGAGTTACGTATGTTTTACACTATGCCTAAAATGACAACACAGAAGTGAGAACTAGGACTGAAGGCCTCAGGTTCAGCATCAGTTTGAACCACTGGTGCCAAAATCCACACCACGAAAGGAGATGGAGAAGTAATTAGGATCAACCCTATGCATCCTTCATACCTAAAAGGGATGGGAGGACTCCCATCTCAATATGAGTCAACAGGAGGGTCATCAAGTGATCCAGCTCTAACTCATAAGTGCTCCTATATGACCTGAAAGATGAGAAGGATGAAGTGGAAAGAGGACAGGAAGGGATCCTAGACAGTTCCCTCTCAGGAGTCTGGCTTGCAAGCTTCTTGAGTGATGTACCCTGGAAAATGACTGCTTCTTACAACTCTGAAGCTAAAACTGAGAGTACTGCTGCTTTGATGCTGAAGGTATCACTGTCCAAGATTTTTTGGAGCCAATGGGGATCAGAATCCCTGGAGCAACTCTTTCTCAACTATGATTCCTTAGGATTTAGGTCTGTCATTAGACGTCTTAGATTTGGGAGTCTCCTGATCCAGAGTCAAAAGATACATGATAATAACCTGACTTCACCTGTTGGCCAGTGCTCTGGGTTCAAATGGTTTGCAAACAAAGCAGTCAGCTGTCAAGTGATCCAAAGCTAAACACACGTCGCATAATTCATGCATGTCCCAAGATGGGATTTTGTATCCACATTTTTGTACATTTTCGAAAGGTTTACTCTTTAGCTTTCTCCATGTTGCTAAAGCATACACATGTACACACAAAGAAAAGATAACAACAGAGTAGTTCACCACCAAGAGTAGCTCACTAGAAATAGCTTGAAAGGAAAGTAAGCAAAAAGCTAACAGTACCACAACACTAAAGAAAAGTTTAAGCAAACCTTTTGGTTTCTATTTTTGTTTTTTTAAAGACAAAAGTGACAATGGTGAAACACACTGATGTTGAGAGACAGAAACGAAAGTGGTAATACCCAAAAGTTAGCTACTGAAAGGTCAAGAGAGAAACAAACCAAGTCTGGGAATAAAATGACCAGATATCCCATGTTTTAGCAAAATAAGCAAGGAAGAACTCTTAGCTGTGAGCCAAGAATAGATCCCTGTCTGTTTAGGATGCTGACAAACAAGAGCTGAAGTAATCTGGGTCCCTGGAGCATCATGGGATGAAAATTCTTAAAGGTGCTCGAGACTGGAGCACTAATCCTGCCAAGTAATTTCACACAAGTGGCTCAAAAACCAAAAAGTCGGATAGGACAGACTCGATGAACAAAATAAAACTCTAGCTATCAGTTCTCTTGAGAGTAGCACATGTAGAAGATAAACAACATAAGCATAATTAGACATTTGACTTCGGACATAAAACAAACTGTATTATTGTTACCATGACATTTTAAGTGTTGTAAATGTGGCAATAAAATGTTATTAACAATGTGTTACATTAGATTTCAAGATGCAACTGTTCCTTTGTCAATGAAGCTAAGAGTACAACATAGGGATATTTTACTGGCAACTGTCCTAATAGGGCTCCCTGGAAATTTCATCAGAAATACGTCAAACTATTCTGGAGATGCAGCTCTTTGAAGGGAACTACACAGCCAAAAACTGCAGTCAGAGGTAATTCTTCACAAAAGTAGCCAGTAATAAGTTATACACTTTAAGAAAGCTGTTTTCATGCATCATTTCTTCTGTTAAAATAAGCATTATCATTATGATTCTTGAAGCACCCTTCTTCTGTATTCAAACTGAAGCCTTCTTCTAGTAACACACACATATTTCTGAAAGATACTGCCTTCTTGGATGCAAATTCCCTTGAGGCTATTACAATTTTCCTACTGCATAACTCCTTTTATCTGCTCTCAGGATCACATGCTCTAAAATTCTGTAATCTCTTCTTTCATAGCTTGTGATGTGAACGCAATATAATTTTTGTAGCCTTCTTCCAATTTACCTTCCCTCCTGTGTCCACCAAAGAAGAAAATGTCTTGCTGTAACAGAAAAACAAGATTGCAGTTCAAAAAAAGAAATCTGCATTGTTTTCTAGTTCAATGCTCTTACCTCATAGTAGCCATCTATGAAAACAGTTATCATCTGTGGGTTGACTCCCTGTGCAGACAGCAAAGATCGGAGCATTCTGAAAGTAATAAAGCAACTAAATAAATTCCTTTACATATACCAGAAAGCATAATTAACTTTAAAGTGAAACAATAAAAAAACATTAAACTCCACAATTTCAACTATATGCCTTTAATGAAAAAAAGGCAGATTACAGATGTCTATCTCAGTTCCCTACCACCACCAAAAGGAATGGTAAGGCATTACCACTGCTTGCACTACCTTAAATTTAAGTATTATATATCCAACTTGCCTATACATCAATTTAAGTTGCTAAACAACCCCTGCATGACTGCACTCTATTCTGTACTATAGGCAGTATATTTTCAGATACCTCACCCTTCTCAAGGAAGTTCTGCCCACTATACCCATTGTTGCAGCCCATTCCATAACTCTGACATCCCTCATCCAATACAAGCTCCATGACTACACTAACCAAAAATCTATAAAGAGGGCAAATGACCTACTGCATCTTTGACACAATTCCTTCTTGTTATACACAACCAGATCTAAAATGTTATACCCTGCAAGTATTACCACAAAGTAACTTATCTAAATTCCATTCCTTCATCAAGATATGAAATGAAATATTGTCTAAAGCAGTCATATTCAGTATGCCTGGTACTACTTTACACTACTTCTGTATTTCATGACCTCTAATTCTCCAGTTACTGCTACAGTCTGGCAACAGGTGACAATCTCCTCTGCTTTCTTCCACTTTCTCCAGGAAATGCCATAGTGCTGCAATATACTCTGCAAGTAACCTTAACCCCTGAGTTTTCCTTGTAACTTATTCATCCAAAAGACAGCCATGTGCCCTTTGCAAATCCTCTCAGAAAAATAATAGCACAAACAGATGTCCAAATCCTCAATGCTTTTACCACATTCGGAAACCACACATACAACAAACACTAAGTCAAAGGCCTTATCAATATCCATCCATGAGAACTAGTTCATTTTGCAGCCACTCCGCTGAAGTCTTGGTGACCTAGCAGATTCAAGTTTATCCAAGCAATCACGGAATGTTGAGAGGTAGGTGTGAGATTAAAGCTACTGTTGTCCAGATGTCTTCAGAGTATTTTTTTCCTGAAGGATCAAAATAACTTTTTGATGCAGAACAAGTTAAAAAGGAAATAAACACGCACTCAGGTCAATCCACACGTAGTAATATGATGCTGTCATTGTCCATGTTGGTGTGATGCTGTCATTGTCCATGTTGGTGTGAATGACCCGAGACGTACCTCCCTGGACTACATGAAGAGAGACATGGAAGAGCTCTCTAATCTTGTAGCCCAGGCAGGTATGACCCTAGTCCTGAGTAGCATTCTGCCATCGCCCAGAATAATACTGCAGTACCGGGACAAAATGATCGACTTCAACAATTGGCTAAGCTTCTGGTGGCATTCTAAGGGGATCGAGTATCTGTATGCTTGGGATGACATGGTCGACGGACCACGATGGTTTGCCACAGATGGCCTGCACCTGTCGCCCCTGGGATTCCGGATACTGGCTAAGGCTCTTGCTGCCCCTATAGTGCTTTTATTTAGGCAAGGTTCACATAACAAATTCACCACCGTAACAGGAACAAGCAAGCAAAAACTGAGGGTAATGCTACTCAATGCTAGAAGTCTAAATCTCAAAATGCACTCACTCAAGGAACCCCTAAAAATGGAGAACATCGATATCTGTGCAGTGACTGAGACCTGGATCAAAGCTCCAGACAGCACCCCTGCAATACCAGGCTATAACTCATACCACACTTTCAGACCATGTAACCTGGTCCAAAACACCAAAGGCGGAGGTGTGTCCATATTCAATAAGGATATCCACACCTCCAGACTACTTGCTCAGCATAATGCATCCGAGATTATCCAAGTGCAACTAGCTCTGGGCAAAACTGCAATCCAAATTGCAGCTTGCTACAGATCCCCCACCATGCTCCAGGATTCTCACTCCTCTTTTCTTGACGTAGTGGAAAATATTAGGGTTCAACCAAACACCCTAATAATGGGCGACTTCAACTACCCCACAATTAACTGGGAAAACTACTCATGTACCAACTACTTAGCTCAACATTTTCTGGAATTCATAAACTCCAATGCTCTGGATCAACTTATCCACACCCCCACCAGGGGCAGCAATATCCTAGACCTAGTCATTACCAACATGAGTGACCGGTGTTCAATACCTGAAGTCAACTCCTCGTTGGTCCGATCCGACCATAAGCTAATCACCCTTGATATCCACATCCCGCCCCCACCCCCCATTAAGCAAACCACGGTAAAAAATTCTCCAAAGCCAACTTCATGCTTCTTAAGAGAGAAGTGGTGAACTTCATGACACCCATGCAGATGGACAATACAGTTACAACTGCTGAATCCTACTCAAATGCACTCTATAAGTACTTACACGAGTGCATGGATCGTGCTATCCCAAACAGAACCAAGATGCTATCCTCCAAAAAAAGGAAGCCAATATGGTGGTCCCCTGCCATAAACAAACTGTACAACAGAAGGAAGAAAATGTTGCAAAAGAGAGTAAAATCTCATGAGTGGAGGAGCTCCCTGGTCAGCCTCAGTAAGAAGCTGAGATCCCTTATAAGATCCTCCAAAGCTAGCTACGAAAACAAACTCACCACTAATTACAAGGACAACAACAAAGCATTCTATAGCTAAGTCAAGAATCTCAATGGCAACACCCAGATCTGCTCTGAGTTACAGCACAAATGCACAAAAATTACAGAAACAACTGATATTGGCAGATAGGTTCAGTGCTAACCTCACCCCCCCCCTCACCCCCTAAAGAGCCCATATCTATGCAGGAAGAATGCAGAGTCCATGTAATCACAACTACACAGGTAAAAGCTGCACTCTCTAAAGCCAAAAACACAGCATCCAAGGGACCAGACAACATCCCAGGCTGCATTTTAAACAACTTCAGAATGAACTGGCTCCCCACCATGTTCAATAATAGCCTCGCATCAGGCTTTGTGCCCACTGAATGGCACACAGCAGCAGTTATCCTACTCCACAAAGGGGGAACCAACAATGATCCTGAGAACTATTGACTTATTTGCCTGATGAGCCTGGTCTGCAAGGCCATGGAACGTATCATCATGGAACTCATAAACAAAGACACTGGTAACCTCCAAACTCTGGATCCCACCTAGTTCAGGTTTGTAAAAGGCAGATCATGCCTCCTGAACCTGATCAACTTCTTTGAGGCAGTCACGAAAGCCGTAGATGAGGGTAAGGTGGTTCACACAGCCTATCTTGACCTCGCCAAGGCTTTCGACACCATCCCCCATTCTGGAATTATAGCTAAACTCACTAAACTAGGTATAAATCCCTACGTCACAAGATGAGTTGCCAAATGGCTCACTGACAGAA